>NC_053027.1:305833610-305934312 GCF_003073215.2 Triticum urartu
AACCCGGCTTCCGCCGCCCACTCTGTACACCTACAAAGTCTGTACCACGCATACATCATTACGCACTCAAGATACCACAGGCATTGGCAGAAGCACAATACGGACAAGCCTGCAAGCACTCCAGTAACTTTTCTTATTATTATTTATTTTCTTTTTATTTCTTCCTTCGCTATCCTTTAAAAACAGGTGACGAACAGGATGAACATCAGAAACTGGCTCCATCGGAGTCCGGATCCGTACTCTCACCTAAGGGGCTATCTCCATCAAGGATTCCCCCCACCGAGGACTGCGGCGCAGAAGTGCGACATGAAGTCCAAAATAACTTTTGTAGACTGCACTCTCTATTTCTCGAGCCTGTACTATGCCTGTTCCTCCGCCTCCAACCCCGTGCATGTCAAATATCCGGGAGGATGACTTATATATATCATAAGTAATCATTGGCATATCACTCAGTTCCCATTAAACAATATCCGAACTAATCATCCACATTATTTCCCCAACAAATATGGCTCCTATGGTTATTTCACAGAAATACCTTGGCATAACCAGCCAGGGGCTTGGTGTGGGAACAAATGAGTTGCCAGTAAAAGTCCAAACAGCTCTATAGCATACTTCGGCGTCGCAAGTTTGGCCTTATATGCATCAGCTCCGAATCATTGTCTTGGGTAAATAGTTGGGTTGCCCGGCGCCTGTGCTTGCTACCCTACGTTCCGCTCTATCGGCTAGGGTAGTAAAGGGAGAACTACTGCGATTGTGCCCTGGTCTAAACCGGACGAGCACCTCAGTAGAGAAAGCCGAAAACTGACTGTCATGATACGGCGTGAGCTGGTCAACCACTGACGACTTCTTGGAATCTTTAGCGATTCTCCGTGTCACACGAGGGATCTTTTTCAGATCAAATATGTAAGGCACCATACGCCGCATACATACCAAGGGCTATGTTGTAGCCCCACAATAAAACTGCTATGGCTAAGTGAAAGCGTTAACGCCCTATAGTGCGATTGCCTGGTTCGCCGCATTATCACCTCCTTCATGGACCAAAGTGTTGGATAAAGAGTGATTGAATGCTTTTCCGAACACCCCCGTACTTCCTACGAGGGGGCTGAAGCCAATGACTGGAAAACTTTTAGATTATATCAAAACGGCCGCACAGGAGGAATTCAAGCTTTCAAGCAAAACATAAATACATTAACTATAAAATTATCTTTTACAATTTTCATACACCTCACTCAAACATTATGTCTTTTGAGCACTGACCCTCTATAAAGCGGGCGGCCCCTAGGTCGTCTTAAAAATAATGCTCCGATTCCGGATGGTCCTTGCCTTTGGGTGGACCCTTCGTCGCAACATCGATGGCCTTCATCTTCCCCCAGAACGTCTTGACTCGGGCAAAAGCCATCCGTGCACCTCAATGCACATTGATCGCTTCACAGCGTCGATACGCGGCACCGCATCAACAAGCCTTTGCACCAAACCGAAATAGCTATTCGGAACAGGCTTGGTTGGCCACAACTGAATTACGACATCCTTCATGGCAGCGCCGGATATCTTATGAAGTTCGGACCATTGGGACATCTGTTCATTGAGCACAGAGGGCGCCTTGATGCGCCAAACTGTGACAAAAAAAGCTTCTCAGTGGAATATCCATCTCGCGCTTGGTAATACTGCGCCGCATCGACAGAACTCTTCGGCAAGTCCAAGAACTAGTCCGGAGAACTCCATACTTGGTTAAGCTGGGCATAGTTCGGGTCACCGAACTTAGTTTGCAGCAAAAAGGGCTTTCTAGCCGCAATCTCCCTCTCTTGTCGAACCTCCTCATGGGCTGCTCTGCATTCCGACCGCACTTCTCTCGCCTCTTGTAAGGCCTTGTCTAGATCAGCCGTAAAGGCTTTACTCTCCTTCTCTAGAAATTCACAGCGGCCGGTAGCATTCTCCAGCTCAAGCGTCATTGTGGATATGTTCTCCTCATCTTGGCGCCGTGCAGCTTGTTCGGCTTTTAATTCAGCCGATGCCTTTTCGGCAGCAGCATTGCTACGCCAGGCCCGCTCCTTGGCCCGGGCCAGCTCCGCTCGAAGAACTTCAACTGCGGCAGCACCATCTATAGCCATGCATAGTCCAGCATCTAAATATTAGCATCATGCTTATGACACAAATGTATGAGGATTGCCCCGAATACATATCTTGCGACTTGTCCAGACACATATTGATTAAAGCAAGATCATCCCCTGCCTCATCAAGCTTCCGCTGCAAATCGGCAATCTCCATAGTCCAGGAAGTGGCCAAGGGGAAAGCAGCCTGTGTTCCAAGTTCATCAGGTTAGTCCTCAAATGATCCTTTTCGATCCTCTGTTCGCTTCCCAGTGGAAGCGAACCCGAGTATCAGGGGCTACTACCTATACACAGGCGCATCTTTGCAAATGAAACATAGCTAAAAACATTATGTCACAAACCTTGAAGCCCTTCAGTAGGCTCATGAAGGCTTCATTTAATCCGCTCTTCGTGGACGAAATCTTCTCAATCACTGTACCCATCAAGGTACGCTGTTCCCCCGAGACAGATGCTTTCCGCAACATGTCCTGCAATATATCCGGAGTCTCTGGGTTTCCGGAAGCTGCTCCAGGAGCACAACCATCCTTTGAAGGAATCTGTTCACCCGTCTCCAGAATCACTGTCAGCTGTGAACCAGTCAGTCTGGGGCCTTTGTTATCATCAGCCCCAGAATCCCGGATGGTCGAAGCTCCACCTTCGGGTACTGCCTCTTCTATCCCCTACGTAACTTGTTGGTCAAAAGGGACCCTCCGCGATGACACTTCAGAGTCATCCGCCTTGTTGGCGCGAGGAGGTTGGAGGAGGCGTCTCGCTCTCCATCATCTCTCGGAGGAGACTCCCCGAAGAAGAGGATCGCCCAGAAAAACTCTGTGCCGACCTATAAAAATACATGAATGCGTTACGTATATCTTCGGTAACAGCAATGGAGCAGGACGTTATCGAAGTACTCTGGATTCTCTTACGGTTTGGCCGACGGCTTGTCCCCTTGTTGGAGCTGCTTAATGGCATCGCTTTCCAAACCCAGGCCTCTCGACGGTGGCATCTTGCCCTTCTTGGAAGATCGCCCTGCCCAAATCTTGAAGGCCGGCCCTTTTCCTCCTGCTTGGAGAAGGGATACTGGGTCCTTTTTCGCCTCCATCTTCGGGCGATGAAAGGTTGATTTCTCCGGACTCAGTGTCCGACTTACCTTCAGAACCAAGGTTACCCTAGGTCTTCTCGCCCTCCCCTGCTGGTGCCTGGTATGGCGCCGAGGCCAGCATCCTTGCTAACACAGGAGTCTTCGGGATGGGGAGCCGGACACCTAATCCATTCCACCTTCTTTATACAACCCTGAAAAAGGATGATATTGTTGGTATCTTGCCACTGGGTATCTGGCTACAAGGTATTCGGTAAACGGGTACTTACTCTGGATGGTTACAGTCTAGGCCGACATCTTCGGTGGTGTCCGGCCATTGCCTTCGTTTCCCGAAGAATAATCTCCACATTCCTTCATGCGTAGTGCCGAAGAAGTGCTGAAGAGTCCGCGACCCCTCTGGATTGAACTCCCATAGGCGGAGAGGCCGTCGCTGGCACGGCAGGGTCCGACAAACTAGCATTACTTGAATGACGTTGGCTATGTCGACGTCCCTCTCAATGAGGCTTCGGATGCGACTCTGCAGAGTTCACACATCATTCGTTGATCCCCAATCTAGCCCCTTGTTAATCCATGATGCAAGCTGAGTTGGGGGGCTGGATCGAAACGCGGGAGCAGTTTCCCACTTGGAGCTGCGGGGCTCGGTAATATAGAACCACCCCTGCTGCCACAGATCGGCAGAGTTCGTGAAGGACCCTTTAAGTGGGCGAAGCATCCTTCCAGCCACGCGGCGCTAGCAAGCTTGCTCACTGCAGCGCCGCCGCACTCGGCCTGCTCCCCCTCAACCACTTGCGGCTTCACATCGAAGGTCTTGAGCCACAAGCCGAAGTGCGGAGTAGTTCGGAGGAAGGCTTTGCACGTGACGATAAATGCCGAGATAAGAAGAATAGAGTCCGGGGCCAGATCGTGAAAATCTAGCCCATAATAGAATATGAGCCCTCGGAGGAAAGGGTTAAGTGCAAACCCTAACCCGCAGAGGAAGTGGGACACAAACACGACCCTCTCGCCGGATCTGGGGGTGGGAATAATCCGCCCCTCGGCACGAAGCCGGTGATGGATTTCTGCGGTCAGGTACCTCGCCTCCCGAAGCTTTGTGATATCTTCCTCGGTGACAGAAGAAGCTACCCACCGGCCTTGACGGCTGGATCCGGACATGATTGGTGCTTGTGGCGACCGAAACCCGGGTGTTGGAACTCAGGTTTGCAGGGGTTGAGGAAGAGGCGAGCGTGGAAGAAAAAGACGGGTCTATACCCCTATATAAAAGCTGCAGATATCAAACGACTCCCCTTGGGCCAAAAAAACTTGCTTGTTTCCATGGAGTTGTACTCAAGAGACAGTTGGGTTACCCACGTCCGGGTTGACAGGAATCCCTTAAAAAAGGGAGGCACGATCTCCGCTTGGATAAGACACACCTATAAGGCCACATCTTAGGACGTGGGGCGACAGGCCGGCTAAAACGGTTCGCAAATAGTGGCCGGGCAGGTGTGGTGTCATATTACCAAAAGATGGTCGGTGGGTTGAACTCGTGAAATATTATGTACACTGCGGTTATGTATACCAGACCGGATACAATCATGACATCTGAAGATCAACTAGAAGTTCGGGAAGGGGAAACCGCCTTGCAATGCCGAAGACAATCTGTGCGCCGGACTCCTCGTCATTGAAGCCAGGTTCAGGGGCTACTGAGGGAATCCTGGACTAAGGGGTCCTCGGGCATCCGGCCTCTTGTCCATGGGCCGGACTGATGGGTTGTGAAGACATGAAGGCCGAAGACTGTACCCGTGTCCGGATTGGACTTTACTTGGCATGGGAGGCAAGCTTGGCGACTGACTATGAAGATTCCTTCTTATGTAACCGACTCTATGTAAACCCTAGATCCCCTCGGTGCCTATATAAACCGGAGGGGTTAGTCCGGAAAAGAGATATTCATGACCATAGTCACACAGGCTAGGCTTCTAGGGTTTAGCCATTACGATCTCGTGGTAGATCAACTCTTGTAACACTCATATTCATCAAGATCAATCAAGCAGGACGTAGGGTATTACCTCCATAGAGAGGGCCCGAACCTGGGTAAACATCGTGTCCCCCGTCTCCTGTTACTATTGATCCTAGATGCACAGTTTGGGACCCCCTACCCGAGATCCGCCAGTTTTGACACCGATAGTCGTGACTACGCAAAAAAGAACGCAAGCAAAAAGATAGATCTGATGAGAAATTGGTGGTCTAAAAAGAGGTTGAATAAAAAGGCAAATTTTTGTGAAGTGGGCGAGATGAAAACGAGAGGCAAATGGCAAATAATGTAAGGCCTTCTTTGGTTTGGAGGAATTTCGTAGGAATTCTAGAGGATAGGATTCTCATAGGATTTTTTCCTTTAGAGCCCTTTGGTTCATAGGAATGGATTCCTATTCCTATATAGGATTGGTTCCTATCCTCCACATTTCTTAGGAAAATAAAAATGAGCCTAGACTCAATGGAAAAATTCCTTTGATGTCAACCAAATGACATCTTGTTTCCTATTCCTACTCATAGGATTTGAGATACATGTCATCTTATTTCCTACAAGATTCCTATTCCTACGATAATCCTATCCTATGAACCAAAAGAGGCCTAAATTGCAAGGAGGTGAGATTTGTGATTAGGAACCTGATAGATGTTGATGATGTCTCCCCGGCGCCAGAAATTGGCAAGCTGACGGGAGACTACCTTGACCTGATCCTCCCCGCAACGACACAAGAAATTCCTTTTGATGCGGCTTGAAACTACGTCGGTATTTCTCCAAAGAGGAAGAGATGATGCAGCACAACTATGATAGGACATACTATGTCCCTTAGTTATGAGACCAAGGTATCAATCTAGTAGGAGGACCAAGCAAGACAATGTAAATGATACCTGCACACAAAGAACAAATACTTGCAACCCGACACGTAAGAGGGGTTATCAATCCCTCCTCGGTAAAAAGATAAATTGTTTTGTATGAGATTGGATAAATAGATATTGATAAAGCACGAAATAAAATAAATAAAGAAAAGTGCAGCAAGGTATTTTTGGGTTTTTGGAAATATAGATCTAAAAATAAATATAGCAAAAGATAGATCGGAAAGCAAATATGATAAAAGATAGACCTGGGTGCCGTAGATTTCACTAGTGACTTCTCTCGAGAAATAGCACACGGTGGGTAAAGAAATTACTGTTGGGCAATTGATAGAGTAACAAATAATTATGGCGATATTCAAGGCAATGATCATATATAGGCATCACGTCCAAGATTAGTAGACCGACTCCTGCCTGCATCTACTACTATTACTCCACACATTGACCGCTATCCAGGATGCATCTAGTGTACTAAGTTCATGGAGAAACGGAGTAATGCAATAAGAATCGTGACATGATGTAGATAAGATCTATTCATGTAGGAATTGACCCCATCTTATTATCCTTAATAGAAACGATACATGCATGCCCCTTGCCCCTTCTGTCACTAGGAGAGGACACCGCAAGATCAAACCCATCACGAAGCACCTCTTCCCATTGCAAGAGAAATCAATCTAGTTAGCCTAACTAAACCAAAGATTCAGAGAAGAAATATGAGGCTATAAATAATCATGCATATAAGAGATCAAAGAAGACTCAAATAATATTCATGGATAAAAATCTGATCATAAACTCGATCTTCATCGGACCCCAACAAACACACCGCAAAAAGTCATTACGTCAAATATATCTCCAAGAGACCATTGTATTGAGAATCAAAAGGAGAGAAGAAGCCATCTAGCTACTGCCTATGGACCCATAGGTCTATGGTGAACTACTCATGCATCATCGGAGAGGCACCAGTGAGGATGATGAACCCTCCCGTGATCGTGTTTCCCTCTGGAAGGATGCCAGAATAGGGCTCTAGATTGGATTTCGTGGTTCTGGAACTTGCAGCGGCTGGAATTGTGTTTCGTCGACTCCCCTAGAGTTTCTGGAATATTTGGGAATTGTTTTGTCGACGGCCGAATCCCAGAGAAGGGTTTATCGTTCCCTTCCTCCAAAAATATGATATATAGTTGTTGTAAAATGATTGTAAAACATCCAAGATTGATAATATAACAACATGGAACAAGCAAAAATTATAGATACGTTGGAGATGTATTGAGGGAGTCCTAGATTAGGGGGTCTCCGGACAGCCGGACTATATCCTTTGACCGGACTGTTGGACTATGAAGATACGAGATTGTAGACTTCCTCTCGTGTCCAGATGGGACTCTACTGGTCGTGGAAGGCAAGCTAGGCAGTACGGATATGGATATCTCCTCCTTTGTAACCGACCTTGTGTAACCCTAACCCTCTCCGGTGTCTATATAAACCGGAGGTTTTTAGTCTGTAGGACAACATACAATCATACCATAGGCTAGCTTCTAGGGTTTAGCCTCTCCGATCTCGTGGTAGATCAATCTGTGTATACCTTTCATAAGAACTCATCTCTCTCGTTTTAGGGTTTTACCTCCATCAAGAGGCCCCGAACCTGGGTAAAACATCGTGTCCCCTGCCTCCTGTTACCATCCACCTTAGACGCACAGTTCAGGACCCCCTACCCGAGATCCGCCGGTTTTGACACCGACATTGGTGCTTTCATTGAGAGTTCCTTTGTGTCGTCGTTGTTAGGCTTGATGGATCCTTCTATCATCGATAGCGATGCAGTCCAGGGTGAGACTTTTCTCCCCGGACAGATCTTTGTGTTTGGCGGCTTCACACTGCGGTCCAACTCGCTTGGCCATCTGGAGCAGATCGAAAGTTACGCCCCTGGCCACCAGGTCAGGTTTGGAAGCTTAAACTACACGGCCGATGCCCGCGGAGACTTGATCTTCGACGGATTCGAGCCCCGGCCTGGTGCGCCACGCGGTCACGAGGGGTATGATTTAGCTCTGCCATCGGACCGCATTCAGGAGATCGCACTGGCAGCCGCTCCGAGCCTCAATTCGGAGCCAGTTGCGCCATGCACGGACGGGTGGATAGACCCCGTCATGGGGCCGTATCCTCGGCGGCGATCGAGCCGAATATCGACCTTACCCTTCATGAGAGCCGTGTTGTCAAACTGCCAGATCCTTCTCCGGCCACGGACTCCGAACCGCCCGCACCCGTTCCTATCGAATCCGATTGGGCGCCGATCATGGAGTTTACCTCCATGGATATTTTTCAGTGCTCGCCCTACGGCGACGTACTGAACTCATTAAGGTCTCTCTCCTTGTCAGGAGGATCCTGGCCGAACTATGTCTAGCAGGATTGGGATGCGGATGACGAAGAAATTCGCCGCCCACCCACCACCCACTTAGTAGCCACTGTCGACGATTTAACCGACATGCTCGACTTTGACTCCGAAGACATCGACGGTATGGACGACGATGCAGGAGACAAACAGGAACCACTGCCCACAGGGCAGCAGACGCCCACTTCATCACATGACGTATATATGGTGGACACGCCAAAAGAAAACGACGATGAGGAATGGAAGGACACAACGAAGGATTGTCCCCTCGAGAAGCAGTCAAAGCGGCGGCGTAAGCGCCGCCCCAAATCCCACCTCGGCAGAAACAATGATCATATAGACCCAGCGTTAGAGCAGGGTGAACAATCGCCGGACCATGGCAACACGGAGAATCAAACGGAACAACCCGACTCTGTCAAAGATAATAATTCGGATGACATCACACCGGACAGACACCCGGAGCAACAGAATGCCCATCAAAGGCGGGTTGCCACCGCGAGGAGTCTAAAAAAGCAGAAGCAAAGGCTCAAGGCTGCGCAAGACACACTCAGAATCAGATGGAGTAAAGTACTCAACACAGCGGCGAAGTACGGCGGTAATCGCCACACCGAGAGTTACCCGAAGCGGAAGTTGCTACCTGAATTCGATGAGGAGGCCTTAGATCCCCCGCAACCAAAAATTAAAATGGCCATTCGGCCGGATAGATGACCTCATGGCCAACATAGAGCAGCAAACAACGCCGCACAGAAGCCAATATGCGATCCACACGAGGGCTCACATCAAAAGGACGGCGCAACCAGATCCATTTATGGACCACGCAAGCGCGCTCCAGCATACGATGCAACACAACAAACATCTGAACACCACGGTACACCCAGATATAGGGGTGCCACACACCCCCTATGTTTCACCGATGAGGTGCTGGACCATGAATTTCTAGAGGGATTCAAACCCATAAACATAGATGCATACGACAGAACAACAAATCCTGGGGGTCTGGATTGAGGACTATATCCTCCATATCCATATGGCTTGAGGAGATGATCTCCATACCATCAAGTACTTACCCCTCAAGCTCAAAGGGCCAGCTCGGCACTGGCTTAAAAGCCTCCCCGAAAGCTCCATTGGAAGCCGGGAAGAGCTCGAAGACACTGTTCGGGCAAATTTTCAAGGGACTTATGTCCGACCTCCGGATGCGGACGATTTAAGTCATATAACTCAATAGCCCGGAGAGTCATCCCGAAAGCTCTGGAACATGTTTCTTACTAAAAAGAACCAAATATTCGACTGTCCGGACGCCGAAGCCTTGGCAGCTTTCAAACACAGCGTCCGAGACGAATGGCTTGCTAGAAACCTCGGCCAAGAAAAGCCGAGAACAATGGCAGCATTAACAAGCCTCATGACCCGCTTTTGCACGGGCGAGGACAACTGGCTAGCTCGATGCAGCACCAGCGACCCAAGTACATCCGAAGTTAGAGATGGAAACGGGAAATCACGACGCAACAAAAATAATAAGCGCCGGAATAAATAAGACAGCCCGAAGAGCACGGCGGTAAACGCCGGATTCAGAAGTTCTCGGCCAGGTCAGAAAAAGCCGCCCTCTAAAGGCGCCAGAGATGAACTGTCCAGCTTAAACAAAATTCTGGACCAAATATGTCAGATCCATAGCACCCCCGATAAACCTGCAAATCATACCCATAGAGAATGTTGGGTCTTCAAGCAGTCTGACAAGCTCAACGCCGAACATAAGGGGTAGGATACACCAAGCGAAGACGAGGATGAGCCTCGCAAGCAAAACACTAGGGAGCAGAAGAAATTTCCACCAGAAGTCAAAACAGTAAACGTGTTACACGTGATAAAGGGGAGAAGCAAAGCAGCATTCCCAGATAAACATGCCCAAGGGCCTATCACCGCGGAGTTCTGTCACTGGCCGTCTCAACCAATCACCTTCGACCATCAGGATTACTCAGCAAGTATCCAGAGCACAGGATGGGCTGCCTTGGTATTAGATCCAATAATTGACGGATACCACTTCACACGAGTCCTGATGGACGGCGGCAGCAGCTTAAACCTGATATATGAGGACACAATCTGCAAAATGGGGATAGACCCAACGAAAATTTGCCGCAGCAATACTACCTTTAGAGGAGTAATGCCAGGCCCAGGGTGTAACACCCCGGTAGTTAAGCTACAGTAACCACACACAAATGGTGCCATGTCATCGCGATTAACTTTCTAAACCTCACTTTGATCCAAACCGAATTCAAATTCAATTTTTAAAATGAAGTCAAATTATTATTTCTTCAAATGATAAAACAAAAATGTTCGCAGGGTTGCAAAAATTCACTAACTAATTGTCATATAAGAACAAAAGTCTGTGGAAGTAAGTAGATGCTCCAAACCTAAATAAAACAGGGCCAATAGCTCTAGTTTTGGCTTTTTCAAGAATTAACAAAAGGCTAGACATTTTTTTTCAATTGCCCCCAAGCCTAGCGGACAACCCCATAATATTGCAAAGTACTTTTATGACAAGTCTCTCATTTAACAAAGACCATTTAGACTTAAAATATAATGCAATATAGGATTAACGAAAATAGTAAATATATTTAAAAAAACTAAACTAACTAATCTACTGGGCTCTTGGCCCATCTAACAAACAACTAGGCCCAGCCCGGCTCCCCTCCTTAACCTAGCCCGCAGCCAGCCTTACCCACTCGAGCCCCACTCCTCTCGCTCGATCCCTCTCCATCTCCCTCGCGCCGCCGCACACCTAGACCAGAGGCGAGGCGCCTCATACCCCCTCGCAATCTCTCCTCTCCCCCCCGCTTCCCCGCACCTCTCCCCTGGCGGGTCACAGCTGTTGTTCGCCGGCAAGGCAACCACCGCCCCTGGTCTTCTCCTCCACCTTCCGTTCGTCTCCAAGCGCGCCCGAGCCTCCTCGTCAAGCTTCCGGCCAGCGTGACCGCAATAGCCAACAAGCCTGCACCCGCGACGAGCAGAGGAGCTCACACCAGAGCCCTCCTCCTTGCGGCCATGGCGTTCGCCGTGGCTGCAGGGCGCCCCTCCACCGGGTCCCCCTCGCCCAAGCCATCGACACCGCCACTGCCGCGCCACTGCTACATCGCCATCCCCGGCCTTGCCAAGACCTCCCCGAAGCCCGCTGTGAGCACCACGACCGGTTCCCTCTCATCCCTCCGATTTCGACCCGTAGACTGCCAACCACACCTTCCTGAGGTCGTGCTCGGTGCTCCCGTGCGCGAGCGCTTACCCCTGGGCCGCGGCCAGACGCACCGCCCATCGCGCCCCGAGTAGGCCGCGGCCCGCGCGAGGCCTCGCCCCTTCCCGCTCACATCGCTGCACTTCTGTCGCCGCGCCTCCTGCTTTGGCCGCGCGGTACCCGCCGTCATCCGCTAGGACGCTCTCCTGCTGCGGCTGCTGCCATACTGCTTCCGCCGCTGACTGCTGCTGCTGCCTGGTTACTTCCCTGCTCCCACCGGTGCTTCCCTTCGCTGGCCTCCAGCGCCTTGAGTCCGGCGCGCTCGTGTACAGAGCCAGAGGCCGCTGGCTCTCTATATTAGGGGCCAGTCCTGTTAGATTTGTTAGAGAT
The DNA here is from genome assembly GCF_003073215.2 of Triticum urartu. NCBI lineage: Eukaryota > Viridiplantae > Streptophyta > Magnoliopsida > Poales > Poaceae > Triticum > Triticum urartu. The sequence goes on from NC_053027.1 coordinate 305,845,646, forward strand.
AGGTTAGATGTTAATTAGTGTATTAGGATTAGTCTAATACATCACTGACAAGTGGACTCACTATTAGTTTAAAGAAAACAAGTTTAAAATAAAAGTCTAAGCCAATGACATGTGGGGCCCGGCCCCAGAACGTTCAAAAAAAAGAATAATAATAATAATAAGATTAATTAATTAATTAAAGAATTAATTAACTTAATTAATTTCGATTAATTAACCTAATTAACTAATTAACCTAATTAACTACTGTTAATTAACAGATCAGTCAATGACAGTAGGGACCCACTGGTCAATTTGACCAGTCAACGTCAATGCTGACTGGACTGTTGACTGGTCCCACCAGTCAGCCTCTGCCTGACTGGGCAGTTGACCAAGTCAACCAGCCCTATAGGTCAGCCACACAAGCCCTTCTATGGGTACACTACTGTGTACCCGTAGCATTTAACATTTAATTTTTGAATTAAAACAATTTAAAAAATTATTTAAAACTTTGAAAAATTATATAAAATAAACCGTAATTCGGATGGAAAAACTTTGTACATGAAAGTTGCTCAGAACGACGAGAAGAATTCGGATTCGCAGCCCGTTCGTCCGCCACGCATCCCTAGCATAGTGAACCTACAACATTTCACCTCTGGTTCATCTGTCCGAAAACGCGAAACACCGGGATTACTTTCCCGGATGTTTTCCCCCTTCACCAGGTACCACCTCGTACCGCGTTAGGGCACACCTAGCATCACGCTTTGTTATGTCATGCATCGTCTTGCATTTGTTTGCAATATATTTATTTTTTCTTCCCCTCTTCTCTCGCTAGACACCGAGACCGACGCCGCTGCTACCCAGTTCGACTACGGTGTTGACGACCACTCTCTCTTGCCAGAGCAACCAGGTAAGCCCCCCCCTTTGATCACCAGATATCGCCTACTCTTCTCTATACTGCTTGCATTAGAGTAGTGTAGCATGTTACTGCTTTCCGTTATTCCTATCCTGATGCATAGCCTGTCCTTGCTACTACTGTTGTTACCTTACCTGCAATCCTAATGCTTAGTATAGGATGCTAGTTTTTCATCAGTGTCCCTACATCCTTGTCCGTCTGCCATGCTATACTATCGGGCCGTGATCACTCGGGAGGTGATCACGGGCATATACAATATATTTTACACTGTTACATTACTGGTGATACTGTTTGGAGATGGGGGCTGAAGGGGCTGGTGGCTCCATCCCGGTAGAGGTGGGCCACCCGCGAGTGGATCTTTGAGGCGGAGCGACAGGGCAGGTTCCGACCACCTAGGAGAGAGGTGGGCCTGGCCCTGGTCGACGTTCGCGGATACTTAACACGCTTAACGAGATCTGGATATTTAATCTGAGTCTGGCCATTTGGTCTATACGCACTAACCATCTACGCGGGAGTAGTTATGGGTATCCCGGCGTCGTGGTATCAGCCGAAGCCTTCGTGACGTCAGCGACTGAGTGGTGCGCGCCGGATTGGACTGGAACGCCACTAGGCTAGGTCTGCTTTCGGCCGCGTACGCAACGTGCAGGTGTGCTAAGGGCGATGGGCCCAGACCCCGTGCGCATAGGTTTAGACCAGCGAGCTGACCTCTCTGTTGTGCCTAGGTGGGGCTGCGACGTGTTGATCTTCCGAGGCCGGGCATGACCCAGGAAAGTGTGTCCGGCCAAATGGGATCGAGCGTGTTGGGGTATGTGGTGCACCCCTGCAGGGAAGTTAATCTATTCGAATAGCCGTGATTTTCGGTAAAAGGACGACTTGGAGTTGTACCTTGACCTTATGACAACTAGAACCAGATACTTAATAAAACACACCCTTCCAAGTGCCAGATACAACCGGTGATCGCTCTCTCACAGGGCGACGAGGGGAGGATCATCGGTTAGGATTATGCTATGCGATGCTACTTGGAGGACTTCAGTCTACTCTCTTCTACATGTTGCAAGACGGAGGTTGCCAGAAGCGTAGTCTTCGAAAGGATTAGTTATCCCCCTCTTATTCTGGCATTCTGCAGTTCATTCCACATATGATACCCTTACTCCATTTGATACCCATGCATATGTAGTGTAGCTCCTTGCTTGCGAGTACTTTGGATGAGTACTCACGGTTGCTTTCTCCCCCTTTTCCCCCTTTCCTTTCATTCTAGTTGTCGCAACCAGATGCTGGAGTCCAGGAGCCAGACGCCACCGTCGACGATGACTCCTACTACACCGGAGGTGCCTACTACTACGTGCTGCCCACTGACGACGACCAGGAGTAGTTTAGGAGGATCCCAGGCAGGAGGCCTGCGCCTCTTTCGATATGTATCCCAGTTTGTGCTAGCCTTCTTAAGGCAAACTTGTTTAACTTATGTCTGTACTCAGATATTGTTGCTTCCGCTGACTCGTCTATGATCGAGCTCTTGTATTCGAGCCTTCAAGGCCCCTGGCTTGTAATATGATGCTTGTATGGCTTATTTTATTTGTAGAGTTGTGTTGTGATATCTACCCGTGAGTCCTTGATCTTGATCGTACACATTTGCGTGCATGATTAGTGTACGGTCAAACCGTTTTTTCCTAGAGTACGGGGCCAGAGCCGACTGCCTGTAGGAATCCCTCTTCCAACTCCTTGGCCGAAGTTGAGTTCTAGTCATTGCAAAAACTTTTAACTAAACATGGCTGTGCGGCTACGGGCCCACGTCGCCATTGGGTGGTATTAGATCTTTTATTCCTCGTCTATACTCTGGAACTCTGATCTCTCTTCTATTCGGGTTAAATGATTTTGCTAAAAAAAACAAAACTGACTTTAGGTTCTCGAAAATACTTTCTCCCGGAGAGCCCCTTGTTGCAGATGATCGCCTGCTGTACCGAAGGATTCCGAAGATACTCTCCGTTGTTCTCTCGAGACTTTGTGCCCATTGCTTTTGCCATCCCCTACCACCAAAATATCCCTATGGATAAATACTTACACCTGTCACCCTTACTTTTATTCCCATTTAATCTTGTTATTACAAGATACCCCGAAATTCTCTCTCTTGTTCCGATAATACCCTGTGCCCACTGCCCTTGCAGTTCTTTGCAATCTGGATAACCCTACGAATAATTTCTCGCACTTATCAAGTATCCACTCATCCCTAGTGGATACATGTATTTCACGAAAGTCTTCGAAATACCATTCGATCTCCGAAAATCCTCAACAGCCTATTGCTCTTGAAATTCTTGCTTGCTTGCATTATGATTAACCTCATAAGTCTGGTAATCTTATTGGCATCCTTAGTCATTATCAGTTTGAGTCTGTTGAATCAATATGTTGTGAATACTCACAATCCTTAATCAGATCTTTCATTTTGTCCTTCCGGCTCAGACGTCATTTTAAACATGAGCTGGATCTCGACCAACCAAATTGCCATTGATTTTAACCCCTAAGTCTATTCAACTTATCCATCCCTAGTCAGAGCATTGCTTCTGATCCCTTGTCTTGGAATTCATAATTCCTTTGCATTTGAGCTTTGAGTTAGTCAGTTGTTTCTATAATCTTATCTCCTTGCATTCTTTCTTCTTCTGGTTGAGTACCGATGCTCACATCAGATCCCTTATGGACCAACAGATCCTTTGTTGGATTTTATCTGACAACGTCCTTCATATTCAATAAGCTTGTGAGCCTTTTCCTTGGATACATAATGCCATTGGTAAATTGTATCCTCTGTTTTCTCAACCATGCTTTGTTTTCGAGCTGGTGGTATTTACGATTGAAGCTTGTGGTATATGTTCCTAAGATGCCCCTATGGGTTGAACCTATACCTGCTCTAAAACCGTGTGAACCCAAAAGATTTCACGGGTCATACTTATCTGGTATTGCACTAGGTAAAAACTTTCAACAAGTAATGTCAGTTTTGAAATACGAGAGGTGAATGAAAAGTTATGCGTTGAACAAGTGGGAGTCGACCTTGAACCCTGTGTTCATGCCCATGGACACGATTTAGATCTTATCATTAAAGCTTCTGTTAAATTAATTATTCCTTTGGTATAAGTTCATCTTATATCTGGGATCTGGCCTTTTGCAATCATGGTTCCGACCATGTTCTCCTTTAAATACCATTTCTCGTGCAAGTTTAAGCACTTGTCTTCTGCGGAGTAATGCCCCAGTCCAACCTCTACTTTGATTTGTCATCGAGTATTACCCCCTGGTATCTCAAGATTATCATGGAACTGCGTAACTTCTTACGAGTTCTTCATCTAGTGCTACATTCTAATTGATTCCAATTTTTCGTGGGCTCTGAGTTATTTAACACTCAAAGACATCGATAACTGAATCGAGTCTGCACTGTGATTCAACAACTCTTAGTAATCTTCAATGCTTACGAGTTTGTACTCGATAGTGTCATTCCCAGCTGATTGACTACATCATCATCATCATCAGGCTGACTGCTTGACCATTCTACCTATGTCCTTCATCCTCGGGACACAATCCCGACAGTGCTCTAAGCTTACATAAAACCTTCACCATCATATTGTTTGTCTTGAGAGACAACTCTGAATTCTGAGATGGCATCTTATCTATGGTTATAATAACCTTTTTCTTCACCATTCCCTTGGCTTGATGTCATCGCCGAGCGATTGCATCCTCATGGAGCCTCTCGACAAGATTTGTCGTGATCATCATCAACATTTTGACCCCTTCCAAGATATTAATTGAATTCATGATGAGAAGTACCCTCCTTGTCCTCGATGATTTGTGTTATCATCGACCACTTTATTGCCTTCCGTTCAACACAAACTTGTTCGTGTCTCTAGCACCCTATTGCTTTCAACTTAATGGTCGATATTTCATTCTTACACTATTGGTTGTTGAATCACCTTTCTAACATTGATCATGCTACCTAAGACCATATTTTGGGTGCACTTTTCAACCAATGCTTAATTGTGTATGTTTTCCTCGAGCATACATCCTTATATCATTTGGTCCGACAAATGTTGACTCCTTGTTCACATAAGTGTGGAAATCCATCTTTTGAAAATCTCAATGAATCGTCGTTGAGTTCATCAGCCACCTCTTCATTCTCCCCTTGGTTTTAATGATGAACTCTTGTTTTGGAACTCGCTTCCATAGTACCCGAGAATCTTACAATGTCGTCTCGTCAATTGTGTTGCACCTTTTCTTCTCAGGCATCCTGAGTCTGAGGCATCCTGGCACCAATCAGATCTGAATCTCGGTCAGATATGATGGTTGGAACATATTTCCAAGAGTTATTACATTGGTCCTTATATATCGGTAAGGTGGGGTCATGCCTATCACACCTGGCCGGAGGACTTGTTGTTATAGATTCCTTTTCAGCAAGGTTATCCCTTTCTTCCATGAGAAATTGTAAGACTTATTCTACAAGTTATTCCTGATGGATCCTTTGTGTTTCCAAAGTCTGACATTTGCCTGAAGACCATGTCAATGCTATCTTGAAGCATATATATGTTACTCCAATTTTCAACAAGAACATTAAGCTAATGTAAATGTTTCCTGCTCAATGATCCAAAACACCGCGTAATGGGAATGTCCTGAATTTCTCTCCCTTACCTAAAGAGTTTTCTACATTATATCTGTCATGGATATCGTGCTTTGATTGTCCTTGGGAAGGATATACCCTTGAAATATGTGTTTAAACACATTTTCTTTCCATTGTTCTGTTTAATCGGATAATCATATTTTTTCTCCATTGTGTTTTAACCTTTCTTGTTATCTATATGATCTAAGCAGTAATATTCTCCTGCTTATGTAACACCTCGTTGTACAATTATGTCAGCAAAGACCCTGTTACTATTGTTGATGACATTTCGGTTGCCACCGATGGACGAGAACTTTGCCTATTGGTCCGCCTCGTTCAACGAGCAGGAAAATCGTTCTCTTCATCCCTCAACCTTGGTACCGATGTTGTTGCCGACATAACTGACAGGTTATTATCTGATGTGCCTTGCTATCATAACCGTGCAAGCTGTCACCGCTCTTGTTACTTTTAACCCACATGGTGGGCCCATAACCCACAACTCCACAGGATCGAAACCTGACTCTCCTGTACGCCCCTTGTTCCCAAAGATACTCCTCGCGCGTGTCCTCGTAGGTAATACACGAGCCACCTTCCAAGAAATCGTCAATTTTGGTATCAGACTCAAAACTAATTCTTATTGCTCTGAACCCCTTTTACGCGATGTTTCAGGCAACGACGATTGTCTATCCGCTTGAAACTTTTTATGGTACCTTCTTTATTTGCTCTCGAGGTGTTTCATTTGTTTGACTCGAGAGATACTCCTATGTTCATTCTTGGGATACCCCCTAGTTGATTTTCCTCTATAACATTCTATCGTTGTAGAGCTACCTCCTTATCCTTTTCGTAAGTACGATGGAGTTCCCGAAAAAAAGATGACGGCGTCATCATGATGACCTCAAGCTGAAGTATGAAGACATCAGCGTTATGGATCTACCTCTTCGTGAAGAGCAACTAAGACCGAGAAGAATCGCTATAATTTCGTAACCTATTCTCCCCCCTTACTCCCCTCTTAAATCTCGGGACGAGATTTCTTGTAGTGGAGGAGATTTGTAACACCCCGGTAGTTAAGCTACAGTAACCACACACAAATGGTGCCATGTCATCGCGATTAACTTTCTAAACCTCACTTTGATCCAAACCGAATTCAAATTCAATTTTTAAAATGAAGTCAAATTATTATTTCTTCAAATGATAAAACAAAAATGTTCGCAGGGTTGCAAAAATTCACTAACTAATTGTCATATAAGAACAAAAGTCTGTGGAAGTAAGTAGATGCTCCAAACCTAAATAAAACAGGGCCATAGCTCTAGTTTTGGCTTTTTCAAGAATTACAAAGGCTAGACATTTTTTCAAATTGCCCCCAAGCCTAGCGGACAACCCCATAATATTGCAAAGTACTTTTTATGACAAGTCTCTTCATTTAACAAAGACCATTTAGACTTAAAATATAATGCAATATAGGATTAACGAAAATAGTAAATATATTTCAAACAAAAAAAAAACTAAACTAAACTAATCTACTGGGCTCTTGGCCCATCTAACAAACAACTAGGCCCAGCCCGGCTCCCTCCTAACCTAGCCCGCAGCCAGCCTACCCACTCGACCCCACTCCTTCTCGCTCGATCCCTCTCCATCTCCCTCGCGCCGCCACACACCTAGACCAGAGGCGAGGCGCCTCATACCCCCCCTCGCAATCTCTCCTCTCCCCCCCGCTTCCCCGCACCTCTCCCCTGGCGGGTCACAGCTGTTGTTCGCCGGCAAGGCAACCACCGCCCCTGGTCTTCTCCTCCACCTTCCGTTCGTCTCCAAGCGCGCCCGAGCCTCTCGTCAAGCTTCCGGCCAGCGTGACCGCAATAGCCAACAAGCCTGCACCCGCGACGAGCAGAGGAGCTCACACCAGAGCCCTCCTCCTTGCGGCCATGGCGTTCGCCGTGGCTGCAGGGCGCCCCTCACCGGGTCCCCCTCGCCCAAGCCATCGACACCGCCACTGCCGCGCCACTGCTACATCGCCATCCCCGGCCTTGCCAAGACCTCCCCGAAGCCCGCTGTGAGCACCACGACCGGTTCCCTCTCATCCCTCCGATTTCGACCCGTAGACTGCCAACCACACCTTCCTGAGGTCGTGCTCGGTGCTCCCGTGCGCGAGCGCTTACCCCTGGGCCGCGGCCAGACACACCGCCCATCGCGCCCCGAGTAGGCCGCGGCCCGCGCGAGGCCTCGCCCCTTCCCGCTCGCGTCACTGCACTTCTGTCGCCGCGCCTCCTGCTTTGGCCGCGCGGTACCTGCCATCATCCGCTAGGACGCTCTCCTGCTGCGGCTGCTGCCATACTGCTTCCGCCGCTGACTGCTGCTGCCTGGTTACTTCCCTGCTCCCACCGGTGCTCCCCTTCGCTGGCCTCCAGCGCCCTGAGCCCGGCGCGCTCGTGTACAGAGCCAGAGGCCGGCTGGCTCTCTATATTAGGGGCCAGTCCTGTTAGATTTGTTAGAGATAGGTTAGATGTTAATTAGTGTATTAGGATTAGTCTAATACATCACTGACAAGTGGACTCACTATTAGTTTAAAGAAAACAAGTTTAAAATAAAAGTCTAAGCCAATGACATGTGGGGCCTGGCCCCAGAACGTTCAAAAAAAAGAATAATAATAATAATAAGATTAATTAATTAATTAAAGAATTAATTAACTTTATTTAATTTCGATTAATTAACGTAATTAACTAATTAACCTAATTAACTACTGTTAATTAACAGATCAGTCAATGACAGTAGGGACCCACTGGTCAATTTGACCAGTCAACGGTCAATGCTGACTGGACTGTTGACTGGTCCCACCAGTCAGCTCTGCTGACTGGGCAGTTGACCAAGTCAACCAGCCCTACAGGTCAGCCACACAAGCCCTTCTGTGGGTACACTACTGTGTACCCGTAGCAATTTAACATTTAATTTTTGAATTAAAACAATTTAAAAAATTATTTAAAACTTTGAAAAATTATATAAAATAAACCGTAATTCGGATGGAAAAACTTTGTACATGAAAGTTGCTCAGAACGACGAGAAGAATTCGGATTCGCAGCCCGTTCGTCCGCCACGCGTCCCTAGCATAGTGAACCTACAACATTTCACCTCTGGTTCATCTTCCGAAAACGCGAAAACACCGGATTACTTCCCGGATGTTTTTTCCCCTTCACCAGGTACCACCTCGTACCGCGTTAGGCACACCTAGCATCACGCTGTTATGTCATGCATCGTCATGCATTTGTTTGCAATATATTTATTTTTTCTTCCTCTTCTCTCGCTAGACACCGAGACCGACGCCGCTGCTACCCAGTACGACTACGGGTTGACGACCCCTCTCCTCTTGCCCAGAGCAACCAGCAAGCCCCCCCCCTTTGATCACCAGATATCGCCTACTCTTCCTCTATATGCTTGCATTAGAGTAGTGTAACATGTTACTGCTTTCCGTTAATTCCTATTCTGATGCATAAGCCTGTCCTTGCTACTACTGTTGTTACCTTTACCTGCAATCCTAATGCTTAGTATAGGATGCTAGTTTATCATCAGTGGCCCTACATCCTTGTCCGTCTGCCATGCTATACTATCGGGCCGTGATCACTCGGGAGTTGATCACGGATATATACTATATACTTTATACATGATACATGTGCTGACTAAAGACGGGTCGGCTTGAGGAGCACCCGCGAGTGGATCTTTGAGGCGGAGCGACAGGGCAGGTTCCGACCACCTAGGAGAGAGGTGGGCCTGGCCCTGGTCGGCGTTCGCGGATACTTAACACGCTTAACGAGATCTGGGTATTTGATCTGAGTTTGGCCATTTGGTCTATACGCACTAACCATCTACGCGGGAGTAGTTATGGGTATCCCGGCGTCGTGGTATCAGCCGAAGCCTTCGTGACGTCAGCGACTGAGTGGCGCGCGCCGGATTGGACTGGAACGCCACTAGGCTAGGTCTGCTTTCGGCCGCGTACGCAACGTGCAGGTGTGCTAAGGGCGATGGGCCCAGACCCCTGCGCTTAGGTTTAGACCGGCGTGCTGACCTCTCTGTTGGTCTAGGTGGGGCTGCGACGTGTTGATCTTCCGAGGCCGGGCATGACCCAGAAAGTGTGTCCGGCCAAATGGGATCGAGCGTGTTGGGTTATGTGGTGCACCCCTACAGGGAAGTTAATCTATTCGAATAGCCGTGATCTTCGGTAACAGGACGACTTGGAGTTGTACCTTGACCTTATGACAACTAGAACCGGATACTTAATAAAACACACCCTTCCAAGTGCCAGATACAACCGGTGATCGCTCTCTCACAGGGCGACGAGGGGAGGATCATCGGTTAGGATTATGCTATGCGATGCTACTTGGAGGACTTCAGTCTACTCTCTTCTACATGTTGCAAGACGGAGGCTGCCAGAAGCGTAGTCTTCGAAAGGATTAGTTATCCCCCTCTTATTCTGGCATTCTGCAGTTCAGTCCACATATGATACCCTTACTCCATTTGATACCCATGCATATGTAGTGTAGCTCCTTGCTTGCGAGTACTTTGGATGAGTACTCACGGTTGCTTTCTCCCCCTTTTCCCCCTTTTCCTTTCATTCTGGTTGTCGCAACCAGATGCTGGAGTCCAGGAGCCAGACGCCACCGTCGACGACGACTCCTACTACACCGGAGGTGCCTACTACTACGTGCTGCCCGCTGACGACGACCAGGAGTAGTTTAGGAGGATCCCAGGCAGGAGGCCTGCGCCTCTTTCGATCTGTATCCCAGTTTGTGCTAGCCTTCTTAAGGCAAACTTGTTTAACTTATGTCTGTACTCAGATATTGTTGCTTCCGCTGACTCGTCTATGATCGAGCTCTTGTATTCGAGCCCTCGAGGCCCCTGGCTTGTAATATGATGCTTGTATGACTTATTTTATTTGTAGAGTTGTGTTGTGATATCTTCCCGTGAGTCCTTGATCTTGATCGTACACATTTGCGTGCATGATTAGTGTACGGTCAAATCGGGGGCGTCACACAGGGGCTCATTGCACGGGCTCCCTGCTACTAAAGTTGTATTCGGCTTCCCCGATAACTTCCGTAGCGAAAATTTAACCTTCCACATTGCTCCGTTCCAAAGTGGCTATCAAGCACTACTTGGACGCGAAGCTTTCGCTCGCTTTAACGCAATACCGCATTACGCTTCCCTCACGCTTAAGATGCCCGGTCCACGTGGCATCATTACAGTAAATGGAAATATTGAGCGATCCCACACTAAAATGGCCTCACCAACTAAAGCATTCGATAGGTCGTCAAGACCACAGACACGGTTAGACGAGTCCGGCGCAGCTATATGTAATTCATACAGGTTTGATGACCACACCCCTATTACAAATACAAGGGGCTCAACGCGCGCAGACAAGTGGCAATTTTTACTCATCTTGAACTATACATGGTTTCTTTAAACCTACTTTTTTGCACGACAACTTTTCACCTAAGTTCCTCTCTTTTATAGATGACCATCATGCTACACCCGTCCATAATACAGCACAACAGAGACACAGGCGCAGACGTGCAGCAGGGACCCGTTCCAAAGGATTCTTTTTAGATTAAGACCCTGCGTCAACCTTTTTTACTGTCTCTTGTTGATACACATCCCTCGGATTCTCAGTACAATTGAGAAGGATGCTGACGTCTTGGCATGTGGCCACGCCAGAACAATGCACGTACCTGGACACCACAGGGGCTTCTTACAAAGGGCACTGTTTAGGCCGTTACACCATAAAGACCGAATACCTTAGGGAGTGTTCGGCGTCGCGAGTTTGGCCTTATATGCATCAGCTCCGAATCATGTCTTTGGTCAAATGTTGGGTTTGCCCGGCTCCTGTGTTTTGCTGCCTTACGTTCCGCTCTATCGGCTAAGGCGGCACCAGGAGAACTACTGCGATTGTGCCCTGGTTCATCCGGACGAGCACCTCAGTAGAGAAAGCCGAAAACTGACTGTCATGATATAGCGCGAGACTGGTCAACCACTCGATGACCTATCGGAATCTTAGAATTCCTCCGCCTTAACGAAGGGCCGTTTCCCGGCCAGGCATGTACGCACCCCGAATCGGGTGAGTGCGGAGCCACCAGGGGCTATATAGTAGCCCCACTGTCAAACTCCTATGGCTAAGTGAAAGTGTTAAAGCATTATAGTCCGGTTGCCTAGTTCGCTGCTATCACCTCCTTATTAGGACCAAGACGTTGGATTAAGTGTGAATACGCGTCTTCTGCGAACACCCCCGCATTATATGCGTGGGGGCTGAAGCCGACGACTGCAATCTTTCAGGTTATATACATGTATACATAAACGGCCGCACAGGAGGCATCACAATACTTTCGGGCAAAAGTATAAATACAGCCTTGATAAATTCAATAAAACATTGTTTTTACAATGGGAATACATGTCACTCAAACATAATATTCTTCGAGCACTGGGCCTCTATCAAACGAGCACCCTCAAGAACTTCTTCAAAATAGTGCTTGGCAGCCACTCGGCCTCTGGCCGAACCCTGCGCCGCAAGAGGGGTAGCATCCATCTCCGCCCAGTATGCTTTGACACGGGCAAGGGCCATCCGCGAGCCTTCTATACACGCCGACCTCTTCATTGCATTGATGTGCGACACCGCAGAACTGCTGCACTATGCTGAAATAGCTGTTCGGCTTCGGCTTTTCCGGCCACAGATGATCTACGACGGACCTCATGGCAAGTCCGGACAATCTATTGAGTTCGGCCCATTTGGAAAGCTGATCAGTTAGTGGAAGTGGACGCTCTGGAATGTTAAACTGCGACCAGAATAGCTTGTCCATTTCACGATCTGTTTGATCTCGGAAGTATTCGGCCACATCGACAGCGCTCGCCGCCAAGTCCATATATGCGTCTACCGAACTCCACAGCCGATCCAGAGGGGCATACCGCGGATCTCCAAAATTCCTTCGCAGCATAAAGGGCTTCCCAGCCGCAATATCCCCAGCTTCACGCAGTTCCTCCTTCTTCGCTCTCATGGCAGAGCGGGTGTCCTTGGTCGCCATTATGGCCTTTTTAAGGTCCGTTTCCTTCGCTCGGTTTTCTTCTTCAAGGAATTGGCAATAGTCAGCAGTGTCTTTTAACTTTACGACCATCTTGGCCATCTTCTCTTTGCTCTCACAATGTGCGGCCTTCTCGGCTCTTAACTCTTCGGCCGCCTTCAGAGCAGCCGCATTACTACTCCTTGCTTGTTCTTTGGCTCGGGCAAGTTCCGTCCGAAGGGTTTCCACGGTGGCAGCTCCATCTGCCATTCACAAAATATTAAAGATGAGCATCATGCTGCTATTACTATGTGACATTCACCAAATATCACTTACCCTGTGCTCGTCAAGCCTCTTGTTAACAGCTCGATGTCGCATCCGCCACATCCAGTTGCGCTTTAGTCGGCAAACTCATGGATCGTCTAGCCACCGGACTTCCACTACCTGCACATTAAAGCGTATGGTTATTACTTGGAACTACGATCCTCTGCTTGCCGCCGTTCTCGGCGACAACCAGAGTCTCAGGGGCTACTACCTACACAGGGCACACCTAAAAATGTGCGGTACTATCACAAATGTATATCATTTTACGTACCTCAAAACCGTAGTAGACTCATAAAGGCGTCATGCAACCCGCTTTCGGCGGACGAAATCCTTTCCATCCTGCCCATCAACATACGGTGTTCTTCCGAGATGGTCGCTCGCTTCAGCAGATCCCTCAGTGCGTCCGACCGCATACCAGACGACGCCGGACTCTTTTGTTTGCCCTCTTCAAGGGCCGGATACTGGGGACTTCGGGTGACCATAGGATTATCTTCTGGCCTCACCGGACCCGGGAGGCCCTCCGTGACGACACCTCAAGGTCGCCCGCTTCTTGAGCGGGGGAGTCCGGGGGAGGCGTTTCGCTCTCCATCATCTCCGGAAGAAGATCCCCTGAAGACGAGCTCTGTTGAGAAGGGCTAAGATCCGAACTGCAAGATAAACGCTTCGGTTATTTTCCTCGGAAGTAAGGTATAATATCTTTACTATTAAGCATTTTTTATCACTTACGGCTCGTTAGAGGGCTGATCCCCGCGCGGACTTTGTGCGGCAAGAGCACCCTCCGAGGCAGGACCCTCTGGTGGAGACTTCTTCTCCCGTTTGGAAGCCTTGGTTTCCGGCTCTTCAGAGGCAGTCCTCTTCCTTCCCCGGAGCGAGAGAATGTCAGATTCTTCCCCTTGGTTATCCTCCTTCACGGAGGCACTTATTCCCTTGGTTGGAATTGGTAGTGGTGGGGGCGCTTTCGCCCTCATTATTCCCCCTTTATCTTCCTTTGAGGGCTCCGGGCAAGGTGCTAGCTCGAGCATCTTTTCCAGTACCGGATGTCCAACCCTCAGGGAAGGGGGGCCGAACACCGAATCATCTTCACCTTTGTTAGCCAGTCCTGTGCAGAGCGATTTCTCAGGAATGACGTTCATGATAAATGAAAGACGGTGTGTTCGGCTAGAGGATTACTTACTTGGTCGGCGGTGCGGTTGCTGCTCAGGCCCACGTCCTCGGTAGTATCCGGACACTCTATTTGGGGTCCGAAGAATGATTTATACATCTCCTCGTGCGTCAGGCCGAGGAAATTCTGAATAGTGCGCGGTCCTTCTGGGTTGAACTCCCACATGCGGAGGGGCCGGCGTTTGCAAGGCTGGACTCGACGAACCAGCATGACTTGCACCACCATAACCAGACTGAAATCTCCTTCGAAGAGATCTTGAATGCGGCTCTGCAGTATAGGCACGTCCTTGGCTGGACCCCAGCTCAGCCCTCTGCTAATCCATGACATCAGTTGTGGTGGAGGGCCCGAGCGGAAAGCAGGGGCAGCCACCCACTTGGCACTTCTGGGAGCTGTGATGTAAAACCACTCCCGTTGCCATAATCCGGACACCTCTAAAAGGAACCCTTTGGCCATGGAGCTCCAGCGATCTTGCTTATTAATGCGCCTCCGCACGCTACATGCTGCCCCTCGACCATCTTCGGCTTCACGTCAAAGGTCTTGAGCCACAGGCCGAAGTGAGGGGTAATGCGGAGGAAGGCCTCACATACGACAATAAATGCCGAGATGTGGAGAAAGGAGTCCGGGGCTAGATCGTGGAAATCTAGCCCGTAATAGAACATCAAACCCCTAACGAAGGGATCCAGAGTGAGGCCTAGACCTCGGAGGAAGTGGGAGATGAACACAGTTCTCTTGGGTTCGGGAGTAGGGACGACCTGCCCTCGGGCAGGCAGCCGATGCGAAACCTCGGCGGTCAGGTATCTGGCCTCCCTCAACTTCTGATATCCTCTTCCGTAACGGAGGAGGGCATCCACCGGCCTTGAAGGCTAGATCCGGACATGATTGAAGGTCCGAAGCACCTGACCTGGGCTTTGGGTGTTAGAACTCGAGGCGGGGGAAGGATTCGATTGAGCACGGGAGGGAAAAAAGTAAAAGCCTTGTCCCTTTATAAAGAGGGTGAATATCAAGCGTCCTCCTAGTGGCCGTTTGGGACTTGCCTAAAATCTAGGAGTCCTAGGCACGGTTGGGTTACCCACGACCGTATTGATGAGAATCCCGTAATTAGGGGAACACGATCTCTGCTTTGACAAGACGTGTCAAGAAACCGCCTCGCGTTATGTGTGGAGCTGGTTGAAGAAAAACGGTTCGAATAATCACCGAGCCATGGCCTGATGTCATGTTGCCAAAGCGTGTCAGCAGATTAAGATTTGTGGAAATATTATTCTCTCTACGGTGGTATGTGGAATTTATTTTGCAGGGTCGGACACTATCTTGGTATTCAAACTCTTCTGTGATGTGTTCGGAGGAGGAACCCGCTGCAATGCCGAAGACAACACTGCGCGCCAGACTCATCGTCATTGAAGCGTGGTTCATGGGCTACCGAGGAGTCCTGGATTAGGGGTCTCCACAGCCGGACTATATCCTTTGGCCGGATTTTGGACTATGAAGATACGAGACTGAAGACTTCGTCTCGTGTCCGGATGGGACTCTACTTGGCGTGGAAGGCAAGCTAGGAAGTACGGATATGGATATCTCCTTTCACTGTAACCCTAAGCCCTCTCCGGTGTATATATAAACCGGAGGGTTTTAGTCCGTAGGACAACATACAATCATACCATAGGCTAGCTCTAGGGTTTAGCCTCTTCGATATCGTGGTAGATCAACTCTTGTAATACCTATATCATCAAGAATAAATCAAGCAGGACGTAGGGTTTTACCTCCATCAAGAGGGCCCGTACCTGGGTAAAACATCGTGTCCCCTGCCTCCTGTTACCATCCGCCTAGACGCACAGTTCGGGACCCCCTACCCAAGATCCGCCGGTTTTGACACCGACATGTATCAAGACCTCGTGCAATTGTCTGACATCTATAGAGGTGTGACTGAAATCAAGGTGATCGCTGGAGACATGACCCTATTCTGGAAAGATGACTAGATGAGTGGCCCACTACAGGAAAGATTCGCCGAGCATTTTCGTTGCTAATCTCTCTCTGTTTGCTAGGGAGCCTGGCGTGCCTGTTAGGCAGTTGCTATCCGCTGATAGACTCGGTGAGGTGTTTCACCTGTTGCTCTCATTGGAGGTGCGTTAAGAGGTGAGAGAGTTGCAACAAGCAACTTCTGATGTTTCCCTCAATATTGGCAAGGACTCCTGGATCTATCTATGGGGTGGAAAGGGATTTAAGGTACCTAAATATTATGAACATTGCTTTAGTCAGATGTAGGTGGACGAGGACTTTTGCTGGATATGGAAATCAAAATGTACAATGCAATGGAAAGTGTTCCTGTGGCTCTTATTGTTGATCGCCTTAACACCAGGAATATGCCGCGGAGGAGGCACTACAAAATTCAAAATGATGACTATTCCTGCTTGTTGTGCTAGAACCCACCGGAAGAGGATGTTGCACACCTCTTCTTGAACTCCCTTTGAGTCGACATTGCTGGGCCTTGTTGGGGATCGATTTGGCCAACCGATGATTGCAGGTTGCGCCTAATGCATGTTGACAGGGCGGCGTGGGATCAACCTATGTTCATTGAAGTGTTTATGGTGGACGCATGGGGGATTTGGGAGGAAGGGAACGATAAACACTTCCATGGGATTTAGCCGTCGGTGTACTCATGGAAGGCAAGGTTCAAGAAGGACTTTGCTATGCTGGTCCGTAGGTCCAAACAGGAGCTTGGACCCTTCATTCTATCTTTGGCAGCCTCCTTGTAATTTTACTACTTTTGTTTGGTTCATACTCACCCCATCCCTTCTCACTCCTCATGTAATTATATACGTACTGGACTGTCTGACATGCTAACTATCTAATAGAAAGTCAGTGGGAGCCTTTCCCACTATCATCAGTTCTCGAAAAAATTCCTAGGGATATTATTGGTGAGTTGCACACCCAAGAAGCAAAACTTTGTATCTCTCTCAACCGCCAAAGCTGAGTACACTGCCGCCGCAATTTGTTGTGCACAATTATTATGGATGAGCAATTTTAAATGGATTATGATGTCAAATATGACAAAATGCCTCTTTTATGTGATAATGAAAGTGCAATCAAGATCGCTGACAATCCCATGCAACATAGCTGAGCCAAGCGTATTGATATTTATCATCCTTTTCTTCGGGATCATGTGACACAATAAGATATCAAAATATTCCATTTTGGCATAGAGAAGCAACTTGACGAGATATTCACGAAGCCACTTGATGAATCAAGATTTCTTAAGTTAAGGCATGAATTAAATATCAAGGACATGCGTAACTTGGGTTGACGATCTTGCAAATAGACACAAGCTCAACTAGTATCTAGTTTACATGTAGGCACATAAGTAGTGGAGTGTAGTGAAATGCATGACCTATCATATCCCTACTTGTGGATAAATTGAATTTATCTTTCACATTTGGCATTTAACATGGAACTTGTGCTTCAAAGGTGAGTAGTGCTCTTATAGGCCCAAGGTTCATGGATACTTCTCCAACGTATCTATAATTAATGAAGTATTCATGCCATGTTTACAACAATTCTATATGGTTTTGGTATTATTTCAATGGAACTAACCCGGACTGACGCTGTTTTCAGCAGAACTACCGTGGTGTTGTTTTTTGCGTAGAAATCAAAGTTCTCCAAATGCAGCAAAACTTCTTGACATTTTTTGAACAAAAGAGGCACTAGAAGCTTCATAGGAGGAACAGAAGGGGAAGGAGGTGGCCACTAGGCACCAGGGAGCACCACCCCCCTCTGGCACGCGCTGGTGGGTAGAGGGACCTCCGAAGTCCATCTCAGTGTGAGACGGATGCCAAAAAATCCTATAAATACATAAACCTCCAAAAATAACCCTAGATGAGAAGTTCTGCTACCGCAAGCCTCGGTATCAGTGAAAACTCAATCGGGAGCCCATTCTGGCCATCTTCATCATCCCGGCGGGCACCATGATGAGGAGGGAGTAGTCCACCCTCGGGGATGAGGGTTTGTACTAGTAGCTATGTGTTTGATCTCTCTCTTGCTCTCTCGTGTTCTTAATTTGGCACGATCTTGATGTACCACGAGCTTTGTTAATATAGTTGGATCATATGGTTTTTCCCCTCTCTATCTTGTTGCGATGAATTGAGTTATTACCTTCGAGGTTTCACTATTATCACATAGAATACTTGTTGGATTTGAGTACACTTGATGTATGTCTTGCATATAAATACCTGTGGTGACAATGGGGTATTATATTGATTCACTTGATGTATGTTTTGGCACTCAACTCACATATTCCCGAGGTAACATTGGGTTAATCTATGCATAGGGGTTGATGGACATTTTCGTCCTACTTTCTTTGATAGAAATTTTAGGGCACTCTTTGAAGTTCTTTGTGTTGCATTGAATATTATGTTGAAGTTGTTTGATGCATATCGTGTGATCAACTCACGGATACTTGTGGTGACATTGGAGTATCTAGGTGACATTAGCGTTGGTTGATGTGTATCATATGGTTTTATTTTAGTATGAACTCTTGGGCTGTTTGTGACACGTTTAGGAGTAGCTCAATAGATTGATTGGAAAGGATACCTTTGAGGTGGTTTCGTATCCTACAAACAATTTCTTCTTATGTTCTCCGCTAGATAAGAACTTTGGAGTGACTCTTTGTCTCACGCTGAGGGATTTCCATATGATTCAATTATGTTAGCATTGTAGAGAGATTTCAATAGCGAAAGTATGAACCCCAGGCCTTGTTTTCAAGCATTGCAACACTGTTTGTGCTCCGTTTTACAAAAACCTATATCTACTATCCATACTACACTTGTATCACCACCTCTTCGCTGAATTAGTGCACATATACAATTTTCTATTGTATTGGGTGTGTTGGGGACACAAGAGATTTCTTGTATTTGGTTGTAGGATTGTTTTAGAGAGAACATTGAAATGTCTCCAACGTATCTATAATTTATGAAGTATTCATGCCATGTTTAAAACAATTCTATATGGTTTTGGCATGATTTGGATGGAACTAACCTGGACTAACGCTGTTTTCAATAGAACTACTATGGTGTTGTTTTTCGTGCAGAAATGAAAGTTCTCCAAATGAGCTGAAACTTTTTGACGATTATTTTGGAACAAAAGAGCCCCTGAAGCTTCGTGGGAGGGCCAGAAGAGATACGAGGAGGGTGAGGGAGTCCTGGATTAGGGGGTGTTCGGGTAGCCAGACAATACCTTCAGCCGGACTCC
Organism: Triticum urartu; assembly: GCF_003073215.2. Lineage (NCBI taxonomy): Eukaryota > Viridiplantae > Streptophyta > Magnoliopsida > Poales > Poaceae > Triticum > Triticum urartu. Next base: position 305,864,914 of record NC_053027.1, read on the forward strand.
AGGACTATGAAGATGCAAGATTGAAGACTTCGTCCCATGTCCGGATGGGACTTTCCTTGGCGTGGAAGGCAAGCTTGGCGATGCGATATTCAAAGATCTCCTACCATTGTAACCGACTCTGTGTAACCCTAACCCTATCCGGTGCTCTATATAAACCGGAGGGTTGTAGTCCGTAGGAAAATCAACTCCATACACAACAATCATACCATAGGCTAGCTTCTAGGGTTTAGCCTCCTTGATCTCGTGGTAGATCTACTCTTGTACTACCCATATCATCAATATTAATCAAGCAGGAGTAGGGTATTTAACCTCCATCGAGAGGGCCCGAACCTGGGTAAAACAAAGTGTCCCCTGTCTCCTGTTACCATCCGGCCTAGACGCACAGTTCGGGACCCCCTACCCGAGATCCGCCGGTTTTGACACCGACATTGGTGCTTTCATTGAGAGTTCCTCTGTGTCGTCGCTTCCCGATGGCTCCTTCGATCATCAACAACGATGCAGTCCAGGGTGAGACTTTTCTCCCCGGACAGATCTTCGTCTTCGGCGGCTTCGCACTGCGGGCCAATTCGCTTGGCCACCTTGAGCAGATCGAAAGCTACGCCCCTGGCCATCAGGTCAGGTTTGGAAGCCTAAACTACACGGCTGACATCCGCGGGACTTGATCTTTCGACGGATTCGAGCCACAGCCAAGCGCGCCGCACTGTCTCGATGGGCATGATATAGCTCTGCCGCCGAACAGCGCCTTGGAGGCCGCACACGCATCGGTTCCGACCATTGATTCGGAGCCTACTGCACCGATCGAGGATCAGCGGTAGACGCTGCCTCAGGGGCTGCGATCTCAGAGGCGATTGAGCCGAACTCCAGCCCCGCACTCCGCATGGCCCGTGACTCCGAGGATCCGGATTCCTCTCCGAGCTCCGACCCCCCGCGCCCCTGCCAATCGAATCCGATTGGGCGCCCAGAATGGAGTTCACCGCGCGGACATCTTTCAACATTCGCCTTTTGGCGACATCCTGAATTCTCTTAAGTCTCTCTCTTTATCAGGAGAGCCCTGGCCGGACTACGGTCAGCGAGGGTGGGATACGGACGATGAGGAAATTCAAAGCCCACCCACCACCCACTTTGTAGCCACTGTCGACGATTTAACCGACATGCTTGACTTCGGCTCCGAAGACATCGACGGCATGGACGACGATGTAGGAGACGAACAGGAACCAGCACCTGTAGGGCGCTGGAAGGCCACCTCGTCATATGACATATATATGGTGGATACTCCAAAAGATGGAGATGGCGATGGAACAGTGGGGGATGACGCCCCCAAGAAACAGCCAAAGCGCCGGCGTCAGCGGCGCCGCTCTAAATCCCGCCAAAGCAAAAACGGTGATTCCGGCACGGGAGATAATACTACCCCGGATAGCGCCGAAGAACACCCCCTCAGCAAGATTCGGCACAGGAAGATGGAGAAGCCAGCCCTCATGAGAGAGCGGCAGACCGAGAGGTCGAGGATGATAACTATACGCCTCCCTCCGAAGACGAGGCAAGCCTCGATGACGACGAATTCGTCATACCATCAGACCCCGCCGAACAAGAGCGTTTTAAACGCAGGCTTTTAGCCACGGCAAGCAGCCTCAAGAAAAAGCAGCAACAGCTTAGAGCTGCCCAAGATTTGCTAGCTGACAGATGGACTGAAGTCCTTGCGGCCGAAGAGTATGAACTCGAACGCCCCTCCAAGAGTTACCCGAAGCGCAGGCCGCTACCCCGATCAGAGGAGGAAGCACCTACATCACCAGCGCATGACATGGCAGACCGGCCACCTCGCGGCCGCGACAGAGAGGCCTCTCGGCCCTCCACCCAAGCCATGCCCCGACGCCGCTCAACTAAGGCACGGGAAAATGCGCCCGACCTGCGAGACATACTGGAGGATAAGGCAAGACAAACAAGATCGATCTACGGATCGCGCAGGCGCCCTACGGCATGTGACAATGATCTTCACTCCGGATACAACAAATCCGGCCGGGCCGAACACAACAGACATAGCTCTTCCGAGCTGCGTCGTGATATAGCCCAGTACAGAGGCGCCGCACACCCGCTATGCTTCACGAATGAAGTAATGGATCATAAAATCCCAGAGGGCTTCAAACCCGTAAACATCGAATCATACGATGGCACCACAGACCCGGCGGTATGGATTGAGGATATTCTCCTTCACATCCACATGGCACGCGGCGATGATCTACACGCCATCAAGTACCTCCCGCTCAAACTTAAAGGACCGGCCCGGCATTGGCTTAACAGCTTGCCAGCAGACTCAATCGGTTCTTGGGAGGACCTGGAAGCCGCATTCCTCGACAACTTCCAGGGCACTTACGTGCGACCGCCGGATGCCGACGACTTAAGCCACATAATTCAGCAGCCAGAAGAATCGGCCAGACAATTCTGGACACGGTTCCTAACAAAGAAAAACCAGATAGTCGATTGTCCGGATGCAGAGGCCCTAGCAGCCTTCAGGCATAACATCCGCGACGAGTGGCTTGCCCGGCACCTGGGACAGGAAAAGCCAAAATCTATGACAGCCCTCACGACACTCATGACCCACTTTTGCGCGGGAGAAGACAGCTGGCTAGCTCGCAGTAACAACTTATCAAAGAACCTTGGTAATTCGGATACCAAGGACAAAAGTGGCAGGACACGTCGGAACAAACAAAAATGCCGCATTAACAGCGACAGTAATGACGATACGGCAGTCAATGCCGGATTCAGATCCGGGCAGCGGAAAAAGCCATTCAAAAAGAATACTCAGGGCCCGTCCAGTTTGGACCGAATACTCGATCGCTTGTGCCAGATACATGGCACCCCCGAAAAGCCAGCCAATCACACTAACAGGGATTGTTGGGTGTTCAAGCAGGGCAGGCAAGTTAAGAGCCGAAAACAGAGACAAGGGGCTGCACAGCGACACGACGAGGAGCCCAAGCCGCCGAACAAAAATGGACCAAAGGGCTTTCCCCCACAAGTGCGGACGGTGAACATGATATACGCAACCCACATATCCCAAGAGGGAGCAGAAGCGTGCGCCTGCGGACGTATACGCGATGGAAGCCAGTCGCGCCCCAAAGTTCAACCCATGGTCCTCCTGCCCGATCACTTTTGATCGAAGGGACCATCCCACTAGCATCCGTCATGGCGGCTTCGCCGCATTGGTTCTTGACCCAATCATCGACGGATTTCAACCTCCACAAGAGTCCTCATGGACGGCGGCAGCTAGCCTGAACCTGCTTTATCAGGATACAGTGCGGAAAATGGGCATAGATCCCTCAAGGATCAAACCCACAAGAATGACCTTTAAAGGCGTTATACCAGGTGTAGAGGCCAACTGTACAGGCTCAGTAACACTTGACGTGGTCTTTGGATCCCCGGATAATTTCCGAAGGAAGAGTTAATCTTCGATATAGTCCCGTTTCGCAGTGGCTATCACGCCCTGCTCGGACGAACCGCATTCGCAAAATTCAATGCGGTGCCGCACTACGCATATCTCAAACTCAAGATGCCAGGCCCTCGAGGAGTAATCACGGTCAACGGAAACACCGAACGCTCCCTCCGTACGGAGGAGCATACGGCGGCTCTCGCAGCGGAGGTACAAAGTAGCCTTCTTAGGCAATTCCCCAGTCCGGCCATTAAAAAGCCAGACACTGCCAAGCGCGCCCGGAGTAACCTACAGCAGGACCGCCTGGCACACTCTGAGCAAGCGTAGCAATGCGGCCCCAACCCCAGCTTTCGCGACCTAGCGAAACCAGTACCTCGCGTACATAACTACGCCCTTGAAATACCATGGGCACAGGGGAAGGGGCACAATAACGGCACGCCCAAAATACGGCTTAAAACGTACCAGGGGCTGCCGGATTCTTTTTTTAATTTTTTCTTACTTTCAGGACTCCATACTTCGGACGACCTGTTCGGCAATTCGACTGCCGCACAAACGATGCAAGATCCAGGGAGGCAGACAAGCCATGCCGCATTATGGAACTCCCAGGTGGTCTCTGTTACGAGCGGTATACCTGTTTTAAATACAATTCCGCGGCCTGCCCCTGGTCAGGACATACTGAATAGTCCAATATCTTTTGCTTACCGCACTATTTGTATCGTTCGGCTTTGATAAATAGCCTCTCTATAAACAATGCTTAGCTTTTTGTCTATTTTTGCATTACTCTTTTTCATATATATGTTCATTAATGACATGTTGCACCCGTACACTTGGGTACGGCAAGTACGCCAGGGGCTTCAGTACCCTTTAATATGGTGTGAGAAGTCCGTACACTTTCACAAGTGCGGCACCCCGAACTTATAGCACTATATGCATCGGCTCCGAATCATGATTTGGGTCAATAGTTGGGTTTGCCCGGCTCCTATGTTTTGGTGCCTTACGTTCCGCTATATCGGCTAAGGTAGCACTAGGAGAACCACTGCGATTGTGCCCCGGTTGAGCTGGGTTAAGCACCTCAGTGGAGAAAGCTAAAACTGACTGTCATGATGAGGCGAGAGACCGGTCGCTGTTCGAGAGGTTTTTCGAGTCCCTAAAGGCTTATGCCGCTTCGAGCGAGGAGCTGGATAACCCCAGCCAAGGCGTGGATAGCGCCCCGAACTCGGTCTTCCGAACTAGGGGCTTCGCCGAAATTTAAAATTATAAAGTTCTATGGCTAAGTGAGAGTGTTCAAGCATTATAGTCCGATTGCCTGGTTCGTTGTGCTGAGCGCCTCCCTCGAAGGACCCAACTATGGGAAAAAGAGGCTCAGGTTTATCCCGAACACCCCAGCACTAGTGGCATGGGGGCAGAAGCCGACGACTGGCCATCTCTCAATTTTTTGATAAACGGCCGCACAGAAAATAATATTTTAAATTCAACAAGCATTGCTTAAGCGCCTATGAACAAGTTTTCAGCGCATAGGATAAAAATGAGCGAGTTTATTCAAAAATTACATCCTTGGTACATTCATCTGCCACAAGGCAGGCACCCGCAAGAACATCCTTGTAATAGTACTCGGGCTTGCGATGCTCCTTCCCCGGCGGCGGCCCGTCCTTCACAAGCTTCTCACCATCTAGCTTACCTAGTGCACCTTTACACGGGCAAGGGCCCTACGGGCACCTTCGATGCAGATGGAGCTCTTGATGACCTCGAGCCTTGGACAGGCCTCCACCAGCCGCCGCACCAGCCCGAAGTAGCTCCCAGGCAGGGCCTCTCCGGGCCACAGCCGAACTATGAAGCCCTTATAGCCTGTTCGGCCGCCCTGTGGAGTTCGACCAGCTGTTTCAGCTGGTCGCTCAAGGGCACAGGGTGTCCGGCCTCAGCATACTGAGACCAGAACACCTTCTCCATCGAGCTGCCCTCTTCAGCTCGGTAGAATGCGGCGGCATCGGATACGCTGCGGGGAAGATCTGCGAATGCCCCTGGAGAACTCCGGATTCGGGTAAGTAACAAGTAGTTTACTTTTATATTTCTGCTTTGCATAAAGAATGCCTTACCCGCTGCTATCTTCTTCATATCCTCCAACTCTCGGAGGGCCTTTTGGGCTTCGGCCTTGGCAGACTTGGCAGTCTCAAGGGCCGTCGCGAGCTCGGACGCTTGGGTCTTTGACTCAAGCTCCAAACTCTCATGTTTTTTCATGAGATCCTGAAGCTCTTGCTGCACCTCGCCGACCTGAGTCCCAAGTTTCTCTCGCTCGGTGCGCTCCGCGGCCGTTTTCTTTTCGGCCTCGGACAACGCCTGCTTGAGGGTCGCCACCTCAGTCGTGGCCCCTACAATAAGCAGTACAATCCTGTTATTTTTTGCAATCACGCCTCTCTATAGGCACATTTTTATAAGGTATTTTTTACCTTCTTTCTCCTCGAGCTGCCGCTTGGCATGGCCGAGCTCTTGCTCGGACCGCTCGAGCCCCTACTTCAGGGTACCCACCTCCGCAGTCAGTGCGGCGGTGGCTAGCAGCGAAGCCTGCATACGCATATTGACTCTTTATTATTAGACTCCTGCGAAATTTAATAGATCCTCTATTCGGCTTTTCTTTCCGAACGCCAAACAGAGCATCAGGGGCTACTGTCTATGCGGTAATATTTCTACATATTTTTACTTACCTTGAAGCCTGTTAGAAGGCTAGCGCAAGCTTCACTCAGCACGCTCTTGGCGGACTGAACCTTCTGGATCACCGTACTCATAATAGTACGGTGCTCCTCGTCGATGGAGGCGCCTTCAAGCACCTCCAGCAGATTGTCCGGCGCCTCCGGTTGGACGGATGCTGCCGGCTCAGAAGGCTTGCTCCTCTTGGAAGGAGTTCGCCTGCCATGGTCCAGAATTGTTGAAGATTCCGGCACGGTGTCCGGCTTAAAGCCGGACTTGGAGCCCTGGGGTGTCTTGTCCCCTTCACTCCTGGGGCCCGGGAGGTCGCCTTGCGGCTCCTCCAGGACCACCTCCTCCTGCCCCGGAGCTCGTTGCGACACCACTTCAGCGTCATCCGCGGTGCAGGGGGAGACAGCGGGCGGAACAGAGTTCACATCCGATGAATCCAGGGACCCGCTCGACAACTCGTTGAGTTCGGCCCGGGGCGGGCTGCATGATTATATTCGACGTTAGGGAAAGCTGTGCAACAAAAGGAATATCATGAGTTACTCTGGTATCTGAACACTTACGATTTTGCTGGACGCCTGGTCCTGTCCGGCCACTCCTCTTCGCCCTCGTCGACGTCGGGGGCGTAGTCCAGCGGAGGGGTTTTCCTCTTCTTGGACCCTTCGCCCCCCCCCCTCTGGGGCGGCCTTCCTTTTCTTTCCTCCCCCCGCTGGAGGGGGAGAGGTTTCTTCTTCCTCCTACTCGTTTTCACGGGAAGAGGGCATCTCTGACTCGTCGGATGATGAGTTCGACAGCACCACATTACGAGTACTCTTTCGAGTCCCCATGGTCTTCTTCTTGGCCTTCTTTTCCGGCACCACATAAGGTGCCGGAGCCAGCAGCTTCACCAGTAGAGCTGGGGCTGGGTCTTCGGGCAGCGGAGCCGGACAGTTAATTGGTTCGGCTATCGCCCGCCAAGCCTGTCAAAGGTAGGGGAGTTTAGATCCCGCACAGAGTCAATCTATGAAAAAAGCTTAACATCCTGTAAAAGGTGTAAATGGCATACCTTGCTAGCGTGACGCTGCAAGCTGTATCCGCGGTCCTCGGAGGCAGATGCGGGAGCCTCGGCGCCCTTGAATAGCATCTTCCAGGCGTCCTCGTACGTTGTGTTGAAGAGCCTGCTGAGGGTTTGGTGCTGCGCCGGGTCGAACTCCCATAGATTGAAATCCCGTTGTTGGCACGGGAGGATCCGGCGGACGAGCATGACCTGGATTACATTAACTAGCCGGATTGGCTTGTTCACCAGGGACTAGATGCATGTTTGCAATCCAGCCACCTCTTTTTCGTCACCCCACGACAGGCCCGTCTCTTTCCAGGACACAAGTCGCGTGGGGGGTCCGGATCGGAACTCGGGGGCCGCGGTCCATTCCGGATCGCATGGCTCGGTGATATAAAACCACCCGGATTGCCATACCTTTAGGGTCTCCACGAAAGAGCCCTCGAACCATAGGGCGTTGGCCATCCTGCCCGCCATGGCGCCTCCGCACTCCGCCTGGCTGCCGCTCACCACCTTGGGCTTGACGTTGAAAGTCTTGAGCCAGAGGCCGAAATGGGGGCGGATGCGGAGAAAGGCCTCGCACACGACGATAAACACCGAGATGTTGAGGATAAAGTTCGGAGCCAGATCGTGGAAATCCAGGCCGTAGTAGAACATGAGCCCCCGGACAAATGGGTGGAGTGGAAAACCCACTCCGCGGAGGAAGTGGAGGAGAAATACCACCCTCTCATGGGGCCTTGGGGTGGGGATGAGCTGCCCCTCCTCGGGAAGCCGGTACGCGATGTCCTTGGATAGATACCCGGCCTTCCTTAGCTTCTTGATTTTGCCCTCCGTAACGGTGGAGACCATCCATTTGCCTCCCGCTCCGGACATTGCTGGAGAAGGTTGAGGTGAGAAGTGCGGGCTCGGGCGCTGGAGCTCGGGTGCGCGAGAGATGTGTAGGCAAGGGAGGAAGAAGGCGTAGGTAAAAAGGGTGGATCCTTATCCCCTTATATAGGCGGATGCGGTTATGCGTCCCCACCTGCCTAATAAAACTCGCTTGCCTCCCGAGCGTCGTGATAAATGGCACGGTTGGTTTACCCACGTCCGTATTGATGAGAATCCCGTAAAAAGGGCACACGATCTCTGCTTTGACAAGACATGCCAAGAAAACCGCCTCGCAAAACATGCTGAGGTGGAAAAGTAAAAGCGATTCGAGTAAAGGACTTGGCTGTAGTGTGATGGCGCACTGTAGAATACGCCAGCAGATTTGATTTGTGTCAATATTATTCTCTCTATGGCAATATGTGGAAACTTATTCTACAGAGCTGGACACTACTCTTGGTGATTACAATCTTCTATGAAGAACTTGGAGGAGGAACCCGCCTTGCAATGCCGAAGACAATTTGCGCGCCGGACTCGTCGTCATTGAAGCCTGGTTCAGGGGCTACTGAGGGAGTCCTGGATTAGGGGGTGTTTGGGTAGTCGGACAATACCTTCAGTCGGACTCCAGGATTATGAAGATGCAAGATTGAAGACTTCATCCCGTGTCCGGATGGCACTTTCCTTGGCGTGGAAGGCAAACTTGGCGATGCGATATTCAAAGATCTCCTACCATTGTAACCGACTCTGTGTAACCCTAACCCTATCCGGTGTCTATATAAACCGGAGGGTTGTAGTCCGTAGGACAGAATCAACTCCGTACACAACAATCATACCATAGGCTAGCTTCTAGGGTTTAGCCTCCTTGATCTCGTGGTAGATCTACTCTTGTACTACCCATATCATCAATATTAATCAAGCAGGAGTAGGGTTTTACCTCCATCGAGAGGGCCCGAACCTGGGTAAAACAAAGTGTCCCCTGTCTCCTGTTACCGTCCGGCCTAGACGCACAGTTCGGGACCCCCTACTCGAGATCCGCCGGTTTTGACACCGATAGAGGGCACAACCCACTAGGGCCGCCTAGAGCCCAACTCGAGGTCTGGTGGGTTGTGCTCACCTCGAGGCCCATCTCCGCGTGAAACCGATGCTGAAAATCCTATAAATAGAGAAACCATCAGTAATAACCCTAGATCAGAAGTTCCGCCACGCAAGCCTCTGTACCCAAGAAAAACCAATCTAGACCCTCTTCCGGCCCTCTGCTAGAGGGGGAAATCATCACCAGTGGCCATGTTCATCATCCCGGGGCCACCATGATGAGGAGGGAGTAGTCCACCCTTGGGGATGAGGGTTTGTACTAGTAGTTGTGTGTTTAATCTCTCTCTCTCTCTCTCTCTCGTGTTCTTGAGATGTCACGATCTTGATGTATCATGGGCTTTGTTAATATAGTTGGATCATATGGTGTTTTCCCCTCTCTATCTTGTTGTGAATTGAATTTTCCCTTTGAGTTTTTGTTCTTATCAGATTCAATACTTTTATGGATTTGAAAACACTTGATGCATGTCTTGCTATGAATACACGTGGTGACAATGGGGTATCATATTGATTCACTTGATATGTGTTTTGACAGTCAACTTGCGGATTCCCGAGGTGACATTGGTGTAATCTATGCATAGGGGTTGATGTGCGTTCTCGTCTTTGTTTCCCCAGTACTAATCTTGGGGCACTCTTTGAGGTTCTTTGTGTTGGATTGAGTATTATGAATATGAAATTGTTTGATGCATGTCGTATAATCAACTCACGGATACTCGCGGTGACATTGGAGTATCTAGGTGACATTAGAATTGGTTGATGTGTATCATATGGTGTTATTTTAGTATGAACCCTTGGTTAGATCGATCAGAAAGAATAGCTTGGTGTTATTTTAGTATGAACTCTAGGATAGATTGATCGGAAAGAATAGCTTTGAGGTGGTTTCGTACCCTACAAACAATTTCTTCTTATGTTCTCCACTAGATAGGAACTTTGGAGTGATTCTTCATCGCACATTAAAGGATAGTTATATGATCCAATTATATTAGCATTGTTGAGTGATTGCACTAGCGAAAGTACGAACCCAAGGCCTTGTTTTCAAGCATTGCAATACCGTTTGTGCTCACTTTTGTTACTTGGTACCTTGCTGTTTTTATTTTCACTACTACAAAAATCAATATCTACCATCCATATTACACTTGTATCACCATCTCTTCGTCGAACTAGTGCGCCTATACAATTTACCATTGTATTTGGTGTGCTGGGGACACAAGCGACTTTTTATTATTTGGTTGCAGGGTTGTTTGAGAGAGACCATCTTCATCCTACGTCTCCCAAGTATTGATAAACCTTAGGTAATCCACTTGAGGGAAATTTGCTACTGTCCTATAAAACTCTGCGCTTGGAGGCCCAACACGAGTCTACAAGAACAAGTTGTGTAGTATACATCAAGCTCTTTTCTGATTTTGATATGAATTTTTAATAGATGATTAATGTAAAAATTACTATGTTTTCCTAATTTTTCTGAATTTTTGGAGTTACATAAGTATAGTTAGAGTACATATTACTACAGGTTGTTCTGTTTTTGACAGATTCTGTTTTCAATGCATAGTTTTCTTGTTATCTAGTTTCTATGGCTTATATTGCGCAATATATATTGTGAAAATGATAAGGAACAGTAGGCACTATGTGAGAACAATTATGAATCTTGTCTTTGATAGTACCAAAGTGAATGATTTGTCTTTATCATACTAACCCATCTCACGAAGTTCCGTTAAGTTTTGTGTGCTTGAAGTTTTCAAGTTTTGGGTGAGATTCGATATGAGGAGAATAAGTAGTAACAAGACCCTAAAATTGGGGATGCTCAAGGCAACCCCAAGGTAAAACTATAAGAAGATCCAAGAAACTAAGCTTGGGGATGCCCCGGAAGGCATCCCATCTTTCGTCCCTAACATTTGAGAACACTTGATGTATGTCTTGCTATGAATACCCGTGGTGACAATGGGGTATCATATTGATTCACTTGATATGTGTTTTGGCACTCAACTCGCGGATTCCCGAGGTGACATTGGGGTAATCTATGCATAGGGGTTGATGCACATTCTCGTATTTGTTTCTCAGGTATTAATATTGGGGCACTCTTTGAGGTTCTTTGTGTTGGATTGAGTATTACCAATCTGAAATTGTTTGATGCATGTCGTATAATCAACTCTTGGATACTCGCGGTGACATTGGAGTATCTAGGTGACATTAGAGTTGGTTGATGTGTATCATATGGTGTTATTTTAGTACGAACTCTTGGTTAGATCGATCGAAAAGAATAGCTTGGTGTTATTTTAGTACAAACTCTAGGATAGATTGATCGGAAAGACTAGCTTTGAGGTGGTTTCATACCCTACTCTTCCTATGTTCTCCACTAGATAGGAAATTTGGAGTGATTCTTCCTTGCACATCGAGGGATGGTTATACGATCCAATTATATTAGCATTGTTGAGAGATTGCACTAGCGAAAGTACGGACCAAAGGCCTTGTTTTCAAGCATTGCAATACCGTTTGTGCTCACTTTTGTTACTTGCTACCTTGCTGTTTTTATTGTCACTATTACAAAAATCAATATCTACTCTCCATATTACACTTGTATCACTATCTCTTCATTGAACTAGTGCACCTATACAATTTACCATTGTATTTGGTGTGTTGGGGATATAAGAGACTTTTTATTATTTGGTTGCAGGGTTGTTTGAGAGATACCATCTTCATTCTACGCATACCACGGATTAATAAACCTTAGGTCATCCACTTGAGGGAAAATTTCTACTGTCCTACAAAACTCCGCGCTTGGAGGCCCAACATGAGTCTACAAGAATAAAGTTGCGTAGTAGACATCATTCATATCTCCGAAGTTCCAAACCAAGTATGTTGAAACATGGTGGCTACGGCCACCGCCCTTCCTTTTGGGAGGTTGGATCTTAATTTGGGTATTTTAGACATTCGTGTCACTATATGCTAAATGTGACCATACACTCAACTTTTGGTATTTTTATCCATTCTTGCAAATTTAGTGTATAAGATCTCTATACAACCCTTAGCACGGATCTAACATAATCTTTCTTGTCTAATAGTGACTTTCCTTCTTTTGCAGGTGTCCATATTCCAAAAATCATACAAAATTGGAATTCTTTTGTGATGTTGTTCAAAACGGAGAGTGCTCCATGGCTTGGTACTCAAGAAGGTCAGATTAATCTAACCGCCCAGGTAACACTATCTATAGAGGCTTCAAAACCCTTTGGATACCCCATGCCCACGGGCTTATACCGTGCGCACGGGGCAATGGTTCTGGGCAATAAGTGAGAAGGGTCATAGGGTGGTTAGGGGTCTACACTTTGTCCCCATTTGTCCCTGCCCCCGCACCCCAAGAGTTCCCCATCGCCGCCATATCTATCCTTGATATCTGGTGCCCCCAGAGCCTCTCTTCCCCGCATTTTTGTCAGAGTGGGCACCTCCTCTCGTATATGTGATTGATCTTATCCAAATCATATGGTGATCCCTATCCTTTCAAAAATTTCTTAGGGTTTCATCTTCAATAATAGATAGATTTTCTCCCGAGTAGAATGGATGTAGAATCGAATATAACCTTTCCTGTGTAGCATGGGACCTCTTCCTCTCTCAAAGTCATCCAACATTAGTGATAACCCACAAGTATAGGGGATCACAACATTTTTCGAGGGTAGAGTATTCAACCCAACTTTATAGATTCGACACAAGGGGAGCCAAAGAATATTTGAAGGTATTAGCAGCTGAGTTGTCAATTCAACCACACCTGGAGATTAATTATCTGCAGCAAAGTGATCAGTAGCAAAGTAGTTTGATAGTTTTGATAATAGTGACAATAGCAACTGTAACAGTAATAGTGATAGCAGTATTTTCTAGCAAGTGTAACAGTGATGATAGCAATAGAAATGCAGCAAGATCAATAAGGATAAATCCGTAGGCATTGGATCGGTGACTTGTTGGATGATATTCATCATGAAACAGTTATAACCTAGGGAGATACGGCACTAGCTCCAGTTCATCGATATAATGTAGGCATGTATTCCGTAAATAGTCATACGTGCTTTATTAAAAGAACTTGTATGACATCTTTTATCCTACCCTCCCGTGGCAGTGGGGTCCATATTGGAAACTAAGGGATATTAAGGCCTCCTTTTAATAGAGAACCGGAACAAAGCATTAACACATATTGAATACATGAACTCCTCAAACTACGGTCATCACCGGGAGTGGGCCCGGGAGTTGTCACTCCGGGGTTGCCGGATCATAACACGTAGTAGGTGACTATAACTTGCAAGATCGGATCTAAAACATGGATAAAATGATGAATTCAGAAATGGTTCAGATCTGAAATCATGGCACCCGGGCCCAAAATGACAAGCATTAAGCATGGCAAAGTCATAGCAACATCAATCTAAGAACATAGTGGATACTAGGGATCAAGCCCTAACAAAACTAAGTCGATTACATGATGAATCTCATCCAACACCTCACCGACCAGCGAGCCTACGAAGTAATTACTCACTCCCGGTGGGGACCATCATGGAATTGGCGATGGAGAAGGGTTGGTGATGATGAAGAACAAAGATCCCCCTCTCCGGAGCCCCAAACGGACTCCAGATCTGCTCCCCCCCCCCCGAGGAAGAACAGGGCTTGGCGGCAGATCCATCTCATGGATCGCGATAATTCTTTCTACCTGTTTTTTTTCTGGAAATATGTGAATTTATAGTATCAGGGGGGTCGTCAGCGAGGGCACCAGGTGGGTACAACCTACCTGGGCGCGCCAGGAGAGGGGGGCACGCCCTGGTGGGTTGTGCCCACCCAGGGACCCCTCTCTGGTGGGTTTTGGCTCCAGTAATTCTTATTATTCATATAAAAAATCCTTAAAAAGTTTCGTTCCATTCTGAGAACTTTTATTTCTACACAAAAATAACGCCATGGTAGTTCTGCTGAAAACAACGTCAGTCCGGAGTTAGTTTCATTCAAATCATGCAAATTAGAGTCCAAAACAAGAGGAAAAGCGTGAGAAAAAGTAGATACATTGGAGACGTATCGACTCCCCCAAGCTTAAACCTTTGCTTGTCCTCAAGCAATTCAGTTGATAAACTGAAAGTGAGAAAGAAAAACTTTTATAAACTCTTTTGCTCTTCTTTGCATAAATAAGCTTAAACAGCACCAAGGTTTTCAGCCAGCATTATAACTAACCATGTCGACAATAACTCTTAAGGATTATAATGATTCATATCAATGACATAATCAGCTAGCGAGCAATAATAAGGTATTTCAAATGGCAACACGTTGTCAAAACAAGCATGATATAATATATGAAAATAATGGTATCTCGCTAGCCCTTTCTGAGACCGCAAAACATAAATGCAGAGCACCTCCAAAGTTCAAGCAGCGACTAAACATTGTAATTCATGGTAGAAAATATCCAGTCATGATGCACCCAACATTAGCTACACACAATGCATAAATCATGACCGCTGTGTTCTACTTAGTTTCCGGCGCTTGTTTTTAGAAGGTGGTGACACAACATAAAAGTAAATAGAAAGTCGCTTCATAGAGGGAAGGAGTGATTTGCAGAGGTGCCAGAGCTCAGTTTTTAAAATAGAGCTAAATGATATTTTGAGACATGCACCCTTCTTATTCACTTCACGACCATCAGTTATCAACATCTTCCATTCTAAGCATGCTAGTGGCGGTTCACAAGCGGCAAAAGTAAAGGTTTTGACTCCATTAGGAGTTTTTGTTTGATTATTTAAGAGATGAACTATTTTTGTATTTTGCAGTTTGGGACTGGGCATCCCTATTACCGCCCATTTTCTCGTGCAATGGCGAGTGAATAAACACTCGACCTGAGAATAACCCGCTTAGCACAGAAGATATCGACCACCTCCTGTCGTTCTATGAACGATCCAGGCACACAAAACGGATAATTTTTTAGAAGTTTTTAGAGGTGGCACATGAAAATTTACTTAGGACGGCAAGGTAATACCTTATATAGGTAGGTATGGTGGACTCATCTGGAATAACTTTGGGTTCAAGGTTTTTGATGTACAAGTAGATTCCCCATTTAGTACAAGCGAAGGCTAGCAATTTAGATTGAGAAGTGGCCAGCTAGAGAGCAACAATGATCATAACCATGCATTATGTGTAAGTAACATTGGACACTAGCATGAGTAGGATATGGACACCATGAACATAAACATTATAGAGGCTATGTTGGTTTTGACTCAACTACATGCGAACATGTACCAAGTCAAGCCACTTGAACATTCAGAGGAGGATACCATATCATCATACTACATCACAGTCATCTTAACGCTATGTTGATATCCAAAATAAATCATTATTAACTCCCAGCTATTTATGCATGGAATGAGAAACTATAATCTCTAATCGTCATTGCAAACATGTTTAATCATAACGGGCTGAATCATGGGCACTAGGTTAAACATATTTACACAAACAGGACAAGTCGAGTTCATACCAGTTTCTCTTTGCCACGACCAGTACATCGAATGTCTTCATTATTGCCTTTCACTTGCACGACCAAATGATATGAAAATAATAATAGTGCAACAGTGCCATGGACTAAGCTGGAATCTGCAAACATTTTATTCAACAGGAGAAGACAAGGTAAAATGGGCTCTTTATTAGTTCAACAATTATTCATATGAGAGCCACTCAACATTTTCATCGTGGTCTTCTCCTGGGTACAACTTGAATAAAAGAAAAGAATTTCAGAGAAACACACTGAAATATTTTTGGAGTTTTTGGTTTTCTATAGCAAGCAAACAAGGGAAAAACAAAAACGAGAAAAACTATTTACATGGGAAAGCTCCCAACAAGCAAAAGAAGAACAAGGAAATCTTTTTGGATTTTCTTTTTAGTACTACTACTAAGCATGCATAGAAAGTAAATTAACTACAACTATTTTTTTGTTTTTTTCTAAAGTTTAACAAACACACAAGAAGAAAGCAAGAAAATAAATCTAAGAATGGATGATACAATGAAAAAGTGTTAGCACCGACGAATAGAATGATATGTGAACATGAATATAATGTTGGTGGAAACACATACTTCCCCAAGCTTAGGCTTTTGGCCTAAGTTGGTAATCAATTAGTAGCCTAGAGGGTAGTAGTCGGGGTACTGAGGAGCGGGCATCTACTGAACCCACTGTGGTGGTGCCTATGTAGCCTTAGCAGCAGCCTGAGTGTTCAAGTAGGCAAGGATGTCTGTAGGCATAATCCGGTATCCTCCCTTGGCAACAGAATCAAACAGAGTAGGTGCATGCAAGGGGATAACATCATGAGTGTCAATGCTATAGACCAAGTTATAAGGAATGGCAATATCAGGACCATCATGTGCAAGAAAGTGATGGTGATCCATGGCTGCACGGTCTAGGTAAACTGTGGTAAGAGGGAAATCATGAGGGTGTATCTCAACCTCAAAGTGAGCCGCCAAACGAGTAGTATTTTCCCTTGAGATTTATTAAGATGGAGGCGGAGAGCCATAATAGCTCCCAAGCTATAAGTGTTGTCGCCCTCTATTGCACGAGTAAAACAGTAAGGTCGGTTGAACTAAGTGCACCCACCTTCTCCCAAGCAAGCAAGCATTTGGTATTAAAAAGTGCAAAGTAACGAACAACAGGAACATGTAAGCCACCGGCAGAGATGGCCGACACTCTTCTCTCATCGCCTACTGTCAAAGTGTGACAAAAATCCTCAAACTCGGCTGACCTAGGCTCAGCCAAGCTCCCATCAGACGGGATCATGCATATGTCACAAAATTCAGTAAGCGGTATCTGATGGTTTTCATCATATAAATCAAAGCTCACTTCAGGAGGATTATTTCTAGGCAAGAAAGTAAAGCTTTGAACAAAGATGTTTGTGAGGATTTGGTGCTGGTCACACTCATCTGCGATGAAATCGGTGAGCCCGGCATTGGCAATGAATTGCATGAATTCCTCATGAATTCCAGCTTCTTATAGGAACGAGATGTGCGGCCATTCGCATGGCCGTACCTTGTCCAACCTTCGAGGGTGGAGATCATTGTCAGAAGACACCCCAATAACACCCTTGGAGTTCTTCTTTGAGCCAAACTTCCTGAAGATATTCATGTCCACGTACAATTTTTCCTATGAACAAAAATCTGA
Source organism: Triticum urartu (assembly GCF_003073215.2). Classification (NCBI taxonomy): domain Eukaryota; kingdom Viridiplantae; phylum Streptophyta; class Magnoliopsida; order Poales; family Poaceae; genus Triticum; species Triticum urartu. The sequence goes on from NC_053027.1 coordinate 305,882,161, forward strand.
ATTTTTAGTTCACAAGATTTTTCCAATAAAACTTCACAAAATTGATAGCAACTACTCATAGGGATTCAAACTACTTAGAACACTAAGAATTGAACATGCAAGCACATCTACATCAACAGCAAGAGTAGCTATTTATTCAAAGTATATAAACTATTAAAACAAATACTAATTGGACAAATGGTGGAGTCACATACCAAGCAACAATCCCTTGAAACAGTTTCGGAAATGGAGTTTCGAGCAAAGAGATCGAAAATGGCAGCAAAATGAGCAAGAACATGGGAGAGAGAGCAATGGGGATTTTTTCTGGAGGTAAGTGATGGTGTGGTATGCAGAGGTAAGTGAGGGGGCACATGTGGGGACCACAACCCACCAGGGCGCGCCTGGGGGTGCTGGCACGCCCAGGTGGGTTGTGCCCACCTGGTGTACCTCCCTTTGATGTTATTTGCACCAAAAATTCTCAAATATTCAGATAAAGTTTTATTTAATTTTCAGGGCATTCTGAGAACTTTTATTTTTGGGTCACTTTTTTATTGCACGGGAAATTCAGAAAACAGACAAAACATGACATTTTATTTTATTTAACTAATAGAAACAGAAAACAAAAGGTAGGGACAGAAATTAGTGCTTACTAAATTCATCAACTTCATACTGTTAAAAATGATCCATTAATAAGGTTGATCAAGTCTTATTAACAATCACTTTCGATTAGCATGAAACCGAAGAACTTTCGTAAATCACTAGGTTACCTCAATGGGGATATGCATTTCCCCAACAATAAGCGTTTCAAATTTCTTTTTGACACTAGGTAGAGGTATTTGAAAACTTCCAATAGTGATTGTTGGAGATTTTTCAATAACATTAATACCATTCACTTGGAATTGTTTCTTCGGAAAGTGCACCGTATGCTCATTGCCATTAATATGAAAAGTGACCTTGCTTTTATTGCAATCAATAACAGGCTCTGCAGTATTCAAGAAGGGTCTACCAAGGATAATCGACATGTTCTCATCCTCGGGCATCTCAAGTATAACAAAGTCAGTCAAAATAGTAACATTAGCAACAACAATGGGCACATCCTCACAGATACCGATTGGTATGGCGGTTGATTTGTCAGCCATTTGCAAAGATATTTCAGTAGGTGTGATTTTATTCAAGTCAAGTCTTTTATATAAAGAGAAAGGCATAACACTAACACCAGCTCCTAAGTCACACAAAGCAGTTTTCACATAATTCTTTTTGATAGAGCAAGGTATAGTTGGTATTCTTAGATCTCCAAGTTTTTTAGGTACTCCATCTTTAAAAGTATAATTAGCAAGCATAGTGGAGATTTCAGCTTCCGGTATTTTTATGTTATTTGTGATGATGTCTTTCATATACTTTGCATATGGAGGCATTTTCAAGATATCAGTTAAGCGAGTACGCAAAAAGACTGGCCTCAGCATTTTAGCAAAGGGATCAAATTCTTCATCATCATTCTTTTTAGTTGACTTGAGTGGAAAAGGCATAGGTTTTTGAACCCACAGTTCTCTTTCTTTACCGTGTTTCCTAGCCACAAAATCTCTTTTGTCATATCTTTTATTTTTAGCTTGTGGGTTATCAAGATCAATAGGTGGTTCTATCTCAACATCGTTATCTGGTTCTTTATCATTGGTTGGTTGAGAGTCTTCATGAACCTCATCATTATCTTTTTCATTATCATTAGGTGAGTGTTCATTACCAGATTGAGTTTCAGCATCAGAAATAGAAACTGCATTATCATCATCGGGAGGTTTTTCTATTTCAGATTCACTAGAAGTGTGCAAAGTCCTATCATTTTTCTTTTTCTTTTTCTTTCTAGAAGGACTAGGTGCACTAGTGTTAGATCTTTGTGAAACTTGTTCAATTCTTTTAGGGTGTCCCTTAGGATAAAGTGGTTCCTGAGTCATTTTACCTCCTCTAGTTGCAACTCTAACAACAAAGTCATGCATATTATGATTCATTTCATCAAGAAATTCTCTTTGAGGTTTAGCAACTTGTTCTAACTGAGTTTGAACCATAGAAGCATGTATTCCAACACCTCTAACATCATTTGATATTCTAAATAACAAGTCACTCAAGCGACCAATCATATCAGAATTGTATTTCAATTGTTTCATAACATTTGCATTGAAGTGATCTTGTTTTCTAATGTAGTTTTCAAACTCATAAAGGCAGTGACTAGGATGCATTTTGTGAGGATTATCATTATCATTAAACTTCATAAGAGAATTTACCTCTACCACCTTAGGCATTGGTGGTGTATTAAGCCCATGTATTTCTCCAATAGGAGGTAAATTTTTAACATCGTCAACTTTAATACCTTTTTCCTTCATAGATTTCTTTGCCTCTTGCATATCTTCAGGACTGAGATATGATATACCCCTCTTCTTCGGAGTGGGTTTGGGCGGTTGTTCAGGAATAGTTCAATCATCATAGTTTTTCAATATGTTATTCAATATTTCTTCAGCTTGAGCAATAGTTCATTCCCTGAAAACACAACCCGCACAACTATCTAGGAAGTCGCTAGAAGCATCGGTTAGTGCATTATAGAAGATATCAAGCATTTCATTTTTCTTAAGAGGATGATCAGGCAAACATTAAGCAACTGGAAAAGCCTCCCCCAAGCTTGTGGGAGACTCTCTTCTTTAGTTTGCACAAAGTTAAATATTTCCTGTAAGGGAACTTGTTTCATATGAGCAGGAAAATATTTTTCAGAGAAGTAATAAATCATATCTTGGGGACTACGCACACAACCAGGAGCAAGAGTATTGTACCAAGCTTTAGCATCACCCTTTAATGAGAAAGGAAATAATTTGAGAATAAAGTAATAACGAGTTTTCTCATCATGAGTAAAAAGGGTAGCTATATCATTCAACTTAGTAAGATGTGTCGCAACAGTTTTAGTTTCATAACCATGGAAAGGATTAGATTCAACCAAAGTAATTAACTCTGGGTCGACAGAGAATTCTTAATCCTTATCATCAATAAAGATAGGTGAAGTAGCAAACATAGGATCACATTTCATTCTAGAATTCAGAGATTTTTCTATATACTTGTGTAGTAATTTCTCTAGATCATATCTATCATTACAAGCGAGAATATCTCTAGTGGCTTCTTCACTCATAACATAACCTTCCGGTAACTTAGGCAATTCATATCTAGGAAGGCTAGTTCTAGCAGGTGTCTCAGGAGATTCAGTTTCAATCTCATCATCAGATTCAACAACATCATGTGGTATAACTCTAGCAATTTTTTTATCAAGAAATTCACCAAGTGGCACATAATCATTATCAAGCAAGGTACTAGCATCATCATAAGCATCGTTCATAGTAGAAGTAGCATCATCAATAACTTGCGACATATCAGAAATAATAGCATGTGGTGGTGTTGCAAGTTTATTCATAACAGAAGGTGAATCTAAAGCAGAACTGGATGGCAGTTCCTTACCTCCCATCGTCCTTGAGGGAAATATCTTAGTCTTTGGATCCTTTAAATTCTTCATAGTGATAATATGATAATAATCCCAAGTGACTCAACAAATATAGCTATGCTCCCCGGCAACGGCGCTAGAAAAAGGTCTTGTTAACCCACAAGTATTGGGGATCGCAACAGTTTTCAAGGGTAGAGTATTCAACCCAAATTTATAGATTCGACACAAGGGGAGCCAAAGAATATTTGAAGGTATTAGCAGCTGAGTTGTCAATTCAACCACACCCGGAGATTAATTATCTGCAGCAAAGTGATCAGTAGCAAACTAGTTTGATAGTTTTGATAATAGTGACAGCAACAACACCAACAGTAATAGTGATAGAAGTATTTTGTAGCAAGTGTAACAGTGATGATAGCAATAGAAATGTAGCAGGATCAATAAGGATAAATCCGTAGGCATTGGATTGGTGACTTGTTGGATGATATTCATCATGAAACAGTTATAACCTAGGGCGATACGGCACTAGCTCCAGTTCATCGATATAATGTAGGCATGTATTCCGTAAATAGTCATACGTGCTTTACTAGAAGATATTGTATGACATCTTTTGTCCTACCCTCCCGTGGCAGCGGGGTCCATATTGGAAACTAAGCGATATTAAGGCCTCCTTTTAATAGAGAACTAGAACAAAGCATTAACACATAGTGAAGACATGAACTCCTCAAACTACGGTCATCACCGGGAGTGGGCCCGATAGTTGTCACTCCGGGGTTGCCGGATCATAACACGTAGTAGGTGACTATAATTTGCAAGATTGGATCTAAAACATGGATAAAATGATGAATTTATAAATGGTTCAGATATGAAATCATGGCACCCGGGCCCAAAGTGACAAGCATTAAGCATGGCAAAGTCATAGAAACATCAATCTAAGAACATAGTGGATACTAGGGATCAAGCCCTAACAAAACTAACTCGATTACTTGATGAATCTCATCCAACTCCTCACCGAGCAGCGAGCCTACGAAGGAATTACTCACTCCCGGTGGGGAGCATCATGTAATTGGTGATGGAGAAGGTTTGGTGATGACGAAGAACAAAGACCCCCCTCTCTGGAGCCCCAAACGGACTCAGGATCTGCCCTTCCAAGGAAGAATAGGGCTGGGCGGTGGCTCCGTCTTGTGGATCGCAATAATTCTTTCTCCCTGATTTTTTTCTGGAAATATGTGAATTTATAGTATCAGGGGGTCGTCAGCGGGGCCACCAGGTGGGTACAACCCACCTGGGCACACCAGGAGAGGCGGGCGCGCCTTGGTGGGTTGTGCCCACCCAGGGGGCCCTCTTTGGTGGGTCTTGGCTCCAGTAATTCTTATTATTGTTATAAAAAATCCTCAAAAAGTTTTGTTCCATTCCGAGAACTTTTATTTCTGCACCAAAACAACACCATTTTAGTTCTGCTAAAAACAGCGTTAGTCCGGGTTAGTTTCATTCAAATCATGCAAATTAGAGTCCAAAAAAAAGGAAAAGCATGAGAAAAAGTAGATACTTTGGAGACGTATAACCTCGTCAGTCGCTAGCCTACCCCATGCGCACGGGCTTGTATTGCACGCATGGGCTTGTACCTTGACCATGAGGTGTAGAGAGAGAGAGAGGTTGTGATCACTATTTTACAATCCTCTACTACTTTGGAAACTTTTGCTCATCTATTCCATTCTATTTTTTCTCTTTCTCGGACTCCGAAGTTCGATTGGGGATACTCATCGGAAAAAGGCCAATGCCATCGATGTCAACTCACAATTTATTGTCTCCAGCCTTCATCAGCGGCCAACCAATCATGTTCGTAGGGCTTGAACCATTGCCCGAGTGATATAGGTGTCCGATGCAGAGGCAAATGATGTGGAGTATGACTCCCAGGGTTATGCACACTATGAGGCAGATGGAAATGAAGGTGATGAGTACGATGAGTATGAATAGGGTAAAGGGATGATGCCATTGTTCCAGCTAGATCTAATCCCAAAGCTTTGCCTATTTTACATTGGCACAAGCTTGGCTACTAGGTATACATACATAAGGATTCCTACATCGTGACAATGACATTGCTATTGATCCAAGGTTCAAGAACAACTTATAGCACAAAGTCTACTATGAGCTTTCGATGACCAAAGGGAAGAAGTTTGCACCGCACAAGCAAGTAAATGTGACTAATCTTCAGGACAATTCTTACATATATCCCAGAGTATATGATGCTCTTGTTCTATTGGAACTTATTTCATTGTGTCTTTAGCCACCCGTACAACAAGGATCTAGTGATCTAGTTCTATGCTATGATCTTCTTTTAATGATGATGCAAGAACCTTACATTGGATGTCTGGTGCTACTATTGGAAATATGCCCTGGAGGCAATAGTGAATTAGTTATTAACATATTTCCCTATTCATGATAATCGTTTATTATCCATGCTAGAATTGTATTGATCGGAAACTCAAATACATGTGTGGATACATAGACAACAATGTGTCCCTAGTGAGCCTCTACTAGACTAGCTCGTTGATCAAAGATGGCTATGGTTTCCTAGCCATGGGCATGAATTGTCATTTGATAACGGGATCACATCATTAGGAGAACGATGTGATGGACAAGACCCAAACTATAAATGTAGCATGTGATCGTGTCAAGTTTATTGCTATCGTTTTTTGCATGTCAGGTATATGTTCCTATGACCTTGAGATCATGCAACTCACTGACACCGGAGGAGTACCTTGTGTGTACCAAACATTGCAATGTAACTGGGTGACTATAAAGGTCCTCTACGGGTATCTCTGAGGGTGTCTGTTGAGTTGGCATGGATAGAGAGTGGGATTTGTCACTCCATATGACGGAGAGGTATCTCAGGGCCCACTCGGTAATACAACATCACAACAAGCATGCAAGCAATGTGACCAATGAGTTAGTCACGAGATCTTGTATTATGTAACAAGTAAAGAGACTTGCCGATAACGAGATTGAACTAGGTATGGAGATACCGACGATCGATTCTCGGGCAAGTAACATACCGATAGACAAAGGGAAGTACATACGTGACTAGGTGAATCCTAGACATCGACGTTCGACCGATAAGATCTTCATTGAATATGTAGGAACCAATATGGGCATCCAGGTCCGACTATTGGTTATTGACCGTAGAGGTGTCTCGGTCATGTCTACATGATTCTCAAGCCCATAGGATCACACGCTTAACGCTCGGTAGCATTAGGGTAGTATTGAGATATTAATAGTGGAAAGTCCGAAGGTGGTTCAGAGTCCCGGATGGGATCCGGGACATCACCAGGAGCTTCGGAGGTAAAGAATTATATATGGGAAGTCATATTCTGGGCTCCGGAAAAAGTTTGGTTTTTTCGGTATTGTACTGGGAAGGTTCTAGAAGGTTCCGGGGTTTCCACTGTGGGGCCCAACGACCTAGGAAGGGCCCACATGGACCGAGGGGTGGGGCTACAGCCCACTTAGGCTGGCCGCCCCATTGCCCAAGGCACATGTTGTTTAAATCTAGAGATAAGGTCTTATCTCTAAATTTAAAGGGTTGAATCTAGAGATAAGATGTTATCTCCAAGTTTAAAGGGATTTCAACCTCGTGTCTGGTCCTAGATGGGTTTTGGACGCCCTCCCCTGCCCCTAGCCTATATATTGATGGGGTAGGCGCATGGGGGCAGCCAACCGTTCACCCTTGCCCATTGCCTCTCCCAACTCCTCTCACGTTTCACCGGTATGCGCTTGGCGAAGCCCGATTGGAGTTCCGTTGCCACCACCACCACATCGTCGTTGTCATGGGGAACCACGGCCACATATGGGACCAAGGGTCCCTTGCTGGTTCGGCAGGGGGGATGTCACGTTGCGCAAAGAGCAGAAGAGCACGGGGCAGCACGACAGAGATCACACGTGCGATTCTACCCAGGTTTGGGCTGCCGTGAGGTGTAATACCCTACTCATGCTTTGGTGGATTGATGGTGGAAGACTGGTGGTAGACGTAGTACACTTGCCCGGCAGGGTTGCCTTGGGGTGGTAGTGGCTACGTGTGTATGAATGCGAGGGGATTCAACCTTATAACCCTTTCTACGGTTGCCATGGGTCTCCTTTTATAGGTTAAGGGGTCACCACAATGGCAAAGTAGTCATTATGCACTGATAAGGTAGCAAACAGTGATATCATACCTAACCCTGCAGGCCGACAGGGCGCATTAAATGCGCCACTCGACGTCACATCGTCGCTTGCCCGGCAAGCCTTGCCGGGCTATCTTGCCAGCTTCACACCTGCCTGCTTGACACGTCGCAAGACGGGTGTCGGTTGTAGGCATACCCTATAGAAAGAGGCCGCCATATGGTGAATGGCTGCCACTTAGTCACTTTGCAGCTTGACACCGCATTGATTGACGATGTGGATCATGGTGGAGTAGTTGGTTGAGGTGGTTTTGCCTCCGCGAGTCCTGGTAGGCCCTGCCGGGACGTCTTGGACATTCTCTTCCGGGGGTAACCCTGCCTCGACGAGCTCTCTTGCCCGGCAAGGGAGGCTTTTCTCCTTGTGGTATCTTGCTTCTCTGGCCTGGTCTTGGTCCTCTTGATCTGCTTGTTTTTCCTTCAAAAATCTTGGTATCTGGTACTCTGATATGGCCTGGTGTCGTAACCTCGTTCCTGTGCCTGTGCACAGTTCGGGCAACAGGCCCAGGGTTGGTTACGCCGACAGAAGGCCCCAGGCCTACCCCGAATGCACTGCCGAGCATCGTCGGGTAGGGCCTAATAAGTGCACAGGCAGGGGCGCGGAAGAGACTGGTCTTCTTGAGGTCTTCTTTGCTTCTTCATTAATCTTGAGTCTGGGCCAGTTTCCGGTTTCCCCGCGCACCGTGTGCGACGTTATGGAAAAAACTCAGATCGTGGCCCGTTAGATACCCACGCCCCATGATCACGGGGGCGAAACTGTCATCCCACTCGCCCCTTGCTTTGCGCGCACCCATCACATTTACTCCATGCATTAGGAGGGGTAGGTGGGTGCAGGGAGCGTGGGGATGGGTGCCATGGTAAGAAATAAGGCACCGCTGGTCGGACCAGAGGGTCGGTCCTAGCTCCCTGAGCCACTAGTGCGAGCAGGTAGGCCACATTGGAGGAGCTGGGCGGCCGCCTTTAGCATTAGAGGCTAGCCCCTGCCTTATTCTTTCAATAAGAGGGAGGCAGGGGTGGTGCATCTTCGTACACCCGCATCCCTCCTTCCCCCTCCGCAATATTTCCTCACTCGCCATGGTGAGAGGACGAGGGCGTGGTAGTGTTCCAGCGGCGGCGACGAGGGCTTCTTCTCGACAGCGTGTTCCCCCTCCTCCGGATCCCGTGGCGGCCGAGGTCGCCGCGGTACCCGAGGAGGAGGAGGAAGCGGTGGCGCCTTGGCCGCGCCTCCACTGGCGGCACAGCTCCATTCTTCGACCTGGCGGCGTGCGGCTCGTCGTGTCGGGCACGAACGGTGCCGCTCGCCTGGCTTCGGTTGCCAGAATGTTGTGGATGTCCGTGATCCGCACCTCCGCCACCATCTGCGACTATCCCATCGCCCCTCCGTGCTGGCACGGGCGGAACGGCTCCAAACGAACCGATCGTCATGATCCCCTTCTTCTTGGGAGCCATGGTGATCAAGGAAACGACATGATAACCGCTAGATCAGGTTTGCCGAACTCTTCACCCCTGCCTGGCACGCCAAAGATGTCGGTGGAAACGACACCTACGGGATCACGTGGATCCCCTCTACGGTTTGGCAGGGAAGAGGGGTGTACAAAGAGCAGATCTAATGATCAACATGACGGATTTTTACCCAGGTTCGGGCCGCTGAGCAGCATAAAACCCTAGTCCTGCTTGAGTGTATATTCTGTGTTCTTGAGCTTTGGCTCCCGGCTATGCATGCAAGCTAGGCCGAGAGGTTCAAAAGTCTGACTCCCCCCTACAATATGTCGTGGTCCTCCTTTTATATGTCCAAGGGGTGGCCACAGTCGCATACAGGAGGTTGTAGCTACAATGTCTATTTTTATCATCGGCGTCTTAGGACAAACACATTAAATGCACTGCTTACGTGCCCCTTAGCTTTATCGGGAATGGGAATAGGGCCCATCCCGTCCGTCGCCGCCTCTCCCCGTCTTTACACGCATCCAGGCTGACGAGGCATGCAATGCCAGGCTGGCTAGCCAGCTGCTGCGTTGGAGCGGTGGCTGGATCTTCACAAAGATCTACATGCCACCACGCAGGTGCTTGCCAGGCTGGCAGGCCAATCATCGTGCTGGAGTGGTGGCACGGTGGCAGAACTTTGCCGTGGCCTTGCCGACGTCCCCGGCAAGGTTCTTGCCGGGGCCCTGCAAACGCCCTCGACAAGGATCTTGCTAGAAACCTCACCTTCTGGTCTTCAGAAAGATCTGCATGCCACCGCACATGCGCCCCTGGGCCTTGGTCTTAACATTTGTTGATGGTGTCAGAGCCCTCAACCTCAAGGGTGGTGTTCTTGTCAGTGCTTCGCAAGGCGTCCCAGCAAGGACCTTGCCGGGGTCACGCAAGCCGTCCCTATAAGGATCTTGCCGGGGTTCCAGCTCATCTTCTGTTATCTAGTCACTGGTTTAGATGTCGCTTCCCTAGTGATCTTGTATCCCACCTCCAGCTTCCCCCATCAAGCCGTGCCATGGGTGTGGCTGCAACTGCCCGTGCACAAGTAAGGGGTGCCAAAGGGCCCAAACTTTGGTACACCAACAAGATTGCAATACCTTGTGAGCAGTTCTGTCTCCCGCATGATGCCCTCCATAAGCTTCGGAGTGACATTTCCGTAGGATTTGTCCCTGTTCATGCTCAGGTACACAATGCCTAATAACACCATCTACTCCTTCTTTATAAAGACGTGGGTCATCCCAAAAGTAATGTCTTAAATCACAAAAGATTTTTTTTCTTTTGTTGGTATGTAAAGCTAGGTGGTAAATATTTATAAACAATGTAATTAGCATAGTCAGCATAACAAGGAGTGTTATGAGAAACATTTACTGCAGCTAACTGCTCATAAGGAAAACTATCATCAATAGATAGTGGGTCATCAAGCACATTTTCAAGCCTAGACAAATTATCTACCACGGGGTTCTCAGCTCCTTTTCTATCAGTGGTATATAAATCAAATTCTTGTAGCAAGAGAACCCATCGAATAAGTCTAGGTTTAGCATCTTTATTTTCCATAAGATATTTAATAGCAGCATGATCGGTGTGGACTATTACTTTTGAATCAACAATGTAAGATCTAAATTTATCACAAGAAAACACCACTGCTAGAAATTCTTTTTCAGTAGTAGCATAATTTCTTTGAGCGCTATCTAGAGTTTTATTAGCATAATGAATAACATTTAGTTTCTTATCAACTCTTCGTCCTAGAACGGCACCAACAACATAATCACTAGCATCACACATTATTTCAAATGGCAAGTTCCAATCAGGTGGTTGAACAATAGGTGCAGAAATTAAGGCTTTCTTGAGTGTTTTGAAGGCTTCTAAACAATCATCATCAAAAACAAAAGGAACATCCTTTTGCAAAAGATTTGTAAGAGGCCTAGAAATTTTAGAAAAGTCTTTGATAAATCTCCTATAGAACCCAGCATGACATAGGAAAACTACAAATAAATTTGATATCTTTAGGACATGGCATTTTCTCAGTTGCATCAACCTTAGCTTTGTCCACTTCAATACCTCTTTCAAAAATTTTATGACCCAAGACAATACCTTCATTAACCATAAAGTGGCACTTCTACCAATTCAAGACAAGATTTGTTTGCTCGCATCACTACAAAACTCGATCATGATTGCTTAAACAATCATCAAAAGACTTACCATAAACGGAGAAGTCATCCATGATAACCTCACAAATCTTTTCACAGAAGTCAGAGAATATAGCAATCATACATGTTTGAAAAGTAGCAGGTGCATTGCATAAACCAAAAGGCATATGTCTATAAGCATAAGTTCCAAAGGGACAAGTAAAACTAGTCTTTTCTTGATCAGGTTGAGAAACAAGTATTTGTGAAAAACCAGAGTATCCATCAAGGAAGCAAAAATGTGTGTGATTAGACAATATTTCTAGCATTTGATTGATAAAAGGCAGAGGGTAATGATTTTTTCTAGTTACTTTGTTTAGTTTTCTAAAGTCAATTACCATTATATAGCCTGTAACAATTCTTTGTGGAATAAGTTCAGTCTTATCATTAGGCACAATAGTAATACCTCCTTTCTTAGGGACACAATGAACAAGACTTACCCATCTACTATCAGCTATAAGATAGATTATACCTACCTCCAGAAGTTTTAATATTTCCGGTCTTACCACTTCCTTCATCTTCGGATTTAACCAACGTTGGTGATCAACAACGGGTTTAGCATCAGGTTCCATATTAATCTTGTGCTGACAAAGAGTGGTACTAATGCCCTTTAAATCATCAAGAATATATCCAATAGCAGCTCGGTGCTTCCTTAGAACTTTCAATAATTTTCTTCTTCATGTTCTGAAAGGTTAGCACTAATAATAACAGGATATATCATCTTTTCATCAAGATAAGCATATTTCAAAGTATCCAAAAATTGTTTTAACTCAAACACATGATCACCTTTAGGTAGAGGAGGACCTCCTAGAGTTTCAATAGGAAAATTATGTTTAAGCAAAGGATGTTGTTTAAAGAAAATCTTATCTATTTCATTTCTTTCATGCATATGTAAATAATTTTCATGGTCTAGCAGATATTGTTCTAGAGGATCAATAGGAGGCACAGCAATAGAAGCAAGACCAATTCTTTCATCCTTACAAGGCAATTCTTTTTTCATGAAGCTTTCTACTAAACTTGGAAAAATTAAACTCATGAGACTCATCACCAAAGCTAACACCGACAGTTTGTTTCTCACAAGCAATTTTGGCATTAACGATGTTCAAGAAAGGTCTACCAAAGATAATGGGACAAAAGTCATCTTGTGGGAAACCAAGAACTAGAAAATCAGGAGGGTATTTTATTTTTCCACACAAGACTTCAACATCTCTAACAATCCCAATTGGTGATATAGTATCTCTATTAGCAAGTTTAATAGTAACATCAATGTCTTCTATCTCTGCGGGTGCTATGTCATTCATAATTTCTTGATATAAGGTATAGGGAATAGCACTCACGCTAGCACCTATGTCACATAAACCATGATAACAATGATCTCCTATTTTAACTGAGACAACGGGCATGCCAATAACGGGTCTATGATTATCCGTTCTATCGAGTTTGACAATTCTAGTAGCTTCATTACAGAAGTAAATAACATGCTCATCTACACTTTCTTCCAGGAGATCCTTAACCATAGAAACACTAGGTTCTACTTTGATTTGTTCATCAGGTTTAGGTGTTCTAATATAACTTTTGTTAACCACAATTGAAACTTTAGCATGTTCCTTTATCCTAACAGGGAAAGGTGGTTTCTGAATATAAGCAGTAGGAACAACTGGATCAACATTAAAGTATACTTTCCTCTTCAACTAGTACTGGTTCTTTACTTTCTTCCTTAATAGGTGGGTGATATTTAAACCACTTCTCCTTAGGGAGATCAACATGAGTAGCAAATGATTCACAAAAGGAGGCTACTATCTCATAGTCGAGTCCATATTTAGTGCTAAACTTCTGAAAAGCATCGGTATTCGTAAAAGATTTAACATAGTCATACTTCAGCTTAATACCTGACTCTTTACCTTCTGGAGTTCCCAATATTCAGAGTTGCGTTTAATTCTTTCCAATAGATCCCACCGGAATTCAATAGTCTTCTTCATAAAAGAACCAGTACAAGAAGTATCGAGCATGGATTGATCATCAGGAGAAAGCCGAGCATAAAAATTCTGAATAATAATTTCTCTTGAGAGCTCATGGTTGGGGCATGAATATAGCATTGAATTAAGCCTCCCCCAAGCTAGAGCGATAATTTCTCCTTCACGAGGCCAAAAATTATATATGTAATTCCGATCACGATGAACTAGATGCATAGTGTTGGCGCAACAAACACCGCATAGTCTATTTTTTTGGTGAAATTCCAATTTCGATCGATTCCAATTCCAAGATCCAATATCATCGCATAGTGTCGGTGCAACAAACCCTGGGTCTGTTGCCCAGACTGTGCACAAGCACGGGAACAAGATTAAGCCACCAACCCAAGCCAGGGGACAAGGAACCAAGAGCTTCGAAGGACCAACATGCAGATCAAAGGGACCGGAGTCAAGCCAGAAAAGCAAGACACCACCCAGAGAGAAGCCATCCTTGCTGGGCAGGTGAGCTCGACAAGGACGGGGCCACCCTCGAAAGGAGGCGTCCGAAGCGTCCCAGTAGAGCCTGCCGGGGGTCACGAAGGAAAAACCACCTCACCAACCACTCCGCCACGACCCACGTCGTCAATCAATGTGGTGTCAAGCCACAAAGTGACTAAGTGGCAGCCATTCACCACATGACAGCCTCTTTCTACAGGAAATACCTACAGATGACACCCGTCCTATGATGTGTCAAGTGAGCAGGCGTAAAGCTGGCAAGATAGCCCGGCAAGGCTTGCCGGGCAACCGACGATGTGACGTTGAGAGGTGCATTTAATGCACCATGTCAGCCTATAGAGTTAGGTATGATGGCACTGTTTGCTATCTTATCAGTGCATAATGACTACCTTGCCATTGTGGTGACCCCTTAATCTATAAAAGGAGGCCCATGGCAACCGTAGAAAGAGTTGGAAGGTTGGATAACTCACACCCCCATACGCGCGTGGCCACTGCCGCCCCTGCCGGGCAAGTGTACTACGCTCAACCACCACCATTCCACAATGAATCCACCAAAGCAGGAGTAGGGTTTTATGCCTCCCGTCGGCCCGAACCTGGGTAAAATTGCCTGTGTGATCCCTGCCGCGCTGTCTAATGCCCATCTGCTCTTTGTGTAATGCGATGCCCCCCTGCTGAACCAGCATGGGGCCCTCGGGTCCCATAGGTGGTTGAGGTTTCCTGCGGCATCTTTGGTGCGCAAGGTAGGGGGGAACGCTTGCGCGAACCTGAAGGCATGTGTAGCGCGTCATCTTCATCACCGTCTTCACCTTCGACGGGGCCATCGACCATGGAGCCCAAGAAGAAACCCGCTGCTTCGGCTCATCCATCCACGTCGAAGGCTCCGCCGCCCGCGGCCTCTAATGCTGCGGGGGATGCGGAGGTGCACGAGGAAGCGGACGCTGCTGGGGATGTGGTCGGCGCAGGAGGCACCGCCACCAATTCCCGCACGACCGACGCAGGAGCGGGAGATATCGAAGGAGAACAACATCAGCAATGGCTCGACGGCCACGCTCCCTAAGGTACGGGTGAGTGGGTTACTCCATCTATGCCCCTCCTATCACCGACGGGCACAACCGCAGCAATGGCGCTCGGTCTGGGGTGAATCGCCGCCCTCCAGCCGCCCCCACCATAGGAGTGACCGCCACGCGCGCCTACCCTGGGACAGGTCGTCCAAATCGATGTGCCCGACGGAGGCGCTGGCCCTCGAGCGCCTTCACCGCACCGCCCTGCCATCCAAGTGGCCGCCCCGCAGCAGCGGGGACGCGGTGCTGCCGTAGCTGGCACCGTCAGGAGCCGAGCAACAGTGTGATAGACTTCGTCATCACCCATGCCAAGCACATCCTCGGAGGCCATGGCGTGGGCACAACTGCTGCTGAGGTTTCCGCCAGTAGCCGAGCAGGTGGACGAATGGCATGCCACCATCCAAAATCTGCTCGGTTTTGCCAAAGATGGGGGCTCGCAAGGAGCTGGCCCACCACGGCCTCCCCAGGCAATGACAACGGCTCGTGCTGCTGGCCAAACGGAAGGGGCCACCCCCACGGTGCAGTCCCCATCATGGCAGCCAGCACGAGCGCAGCAGAACCAACACCCTGACGATGTCTCGATGGCCTCTTCTGACCCTCGAGCACGTCCGGGCCAACGGCGAGCCCCAGAGGATAGGCAGAGGGCATATGCGCGCGTCGCTATTGAATAGCGCCGGGACGACCCCCGCCGGGCCGATGGGTGTGATGGCCCTGACGTTGACGAGCACACACTCGGTATTGGCGGGTGCCTACCTTTCGAGGTCGGCTGCCCTGCCTTTACTCATGAGCTGCAGCAAGTTCGTTGGCCATCTGTTCGCATGTTCAAGCCAGAGATACCTGAGAAGTACGATGGGAGGATGAACCCGTCAAAGTTCCTCAGCATTTACAACAGCGCTGTTCAGGCTGCCGGGGGAAGAGATGAGAAGGTGTTTGCTAGTTACTTCCCTTTGGCCCTCAAGTCCAATGTGAGGTCTTGGCTGATGCACCTGCCAGAGAACTCCATTTCGTCATGGGCTGACTTGTGCCACGAGTTCATTGGCACCTTCACCGGCGGTCACCAAGAGCTAGGATGACCCAGTGACCTACAACTTCTCCAACAGAAGGAAGGAGAAATAATCCATAAGTATTTACAGAGATTCAGCAAAGTCCAATGTGCGCAAGCGCCGGATTCATTCCAACATGAACGTGCGGTTGCCCAAGACAGTGAAGGAGCTCTAAACCTTAGTGGATAAGTGTGCTTGGAGAAGGAGGGAAGAAAGTTGCCCGGAGAGGAAGATTGCATCAATATCAATTCAGAAGATGATGATGAATCAACTAGTCAGAAGAAGAATAAGAAGCACAGTAAGAAGCAGAAGGACAAGGCAGTGATGACTATTGAAGGATTGATGTTCACACACGAACACGTCACTGTGTACCTCCAACGCCGAGGGTGATGCACCGCAGCTCACGTCGAAGGAGACCCTCCGGAAGCGCAGTACGCAAGACAATCCGGCGGGTGCTTTTGTAGACCCGAAACCCCACACGCCCGGGAGGGACCCCGTCAGGGCGTGCGGCGGCTATGGGCTGCCCTAGGTCGGCCTGACCGCCCCTAGGGCCTCGAGGTTCGTCGCCCTGCAATGAAGAAGAATGAACGAAGAACGAGAAAGAAGAAGAACAAGGGAGAGAGATAAAGGTAAAGGTAAAAGATGATAGATTGATTGTTCGGTTGTGTGTTGTTTAACCGGCCGTTACCCCTTAGATATATAAGAGGCGGCTGGACTTCCCGTGCAAGAAAAAGGCTTGGATTCACGTCCAAAACCCTAATCGAATCCGGATTGGTTTTGTCTGAACTTTCCAAAACTATTCGGTTTAAACTGGCTGCACCTTGCGGGTCCTTTTTGTGGTGGTAAACGATCTCGGATGGAAACGAGCCCAAAAGCAATCTTGACCGCTTCGACGAGACGAACAACTTTCATGTTGAACGTTTTTCAATTTGAGGCCATCTTCTGGGCCAAAAAGGTCACGCACAACACTTGTTCGCTCGCGCTACCCATCAGACCTATGTCTGGTGGGGCGCGCCACATCTCGCCTCGTGATAGGGCTGCACTCCGATAGCTCTAACTTTTTCATACGAACTCGGGTTGGGACAATTTTTATATTAAAATCGACCGTTTCGACGAGACGAAGACAATTCGTGTTGATCATTTTTCCATATGAGGATATCTTAATTGGGTTTCAAGCCATTCTTTAATCTGGTGTCAACATGAGCATCTCTGAAGTTGTCATAACTTTTGCATCCGAACTCCATTTTAGACCATCTTCATATTCATCTTGATTTTCTCGAAGAAAGCCATCTCATAGTGACTTTCAATAGTAAGTTTGAATTACTCTTGACATAGCTTCAAGCCACTCTTTATAAATGTGCCACTTTTGAGCGTCAACATATGCCCCCCTGTTTTTCGGCAAAGCTAGCGTGCCGAAAAATAACTTGTACCAAGTTTGTTCTAAGGACGATGTTAACACTCCATCGGCCATTTATATGTCCTTAGGACGATAAGTATATATCGACCATGTCTTGTGTGAACTTTCTGATGCAAACTTGGGTGAAACCTTCTCAGCTTCATTAACAATCCGGTGATAAACTACCATAGATATGTATCTCAAGATCATCCTCCGAACCATATTTTTCACCCTTTTGCTAGGATTTTGTAGATAATCAACAATACTTTCTCCAATCCTACTCTCGCCTTGTCTCGCTCTCCAATCGAACTAAGGACGATGTTAGAATACAACACCGGCCATGTATTGACATACTCTTAGGACGATAGATAAATATCGGCCATTACCATGTAAACTTCATTCAAAACACATACAGCCGAAATAAACAAATGAAATGACAAATCAAGTATTTCGGCCCTTTGGACCAGCAACAAACTTGTAGCTAATCAAATGTATAGTGACTTGGTAATACCCTTTCATGACGTAAGAAATTATATTGCATCCATGTATTAAAATAAGCCGATTGAGGGTTACCAATCATACCTGATGACGAATTCCATGGCATAGGCGTTAATGGCATAGTTGAAGAATATGGATAATGTGTAGACCAAAGATGTTGAAACCTTCGGCTTGGTCCTTCATAGTTTTCACTCTTTTCCTTCTCCACCTTTGCCGCACTTCTTGTAATGGAAGCTTGCACATAATTCTTATTTTGAGCACTTCCTTTCGTAACCCATGCCATGTTCCTTTCTTCAAGTTCTTGTGCACTAAGTTTTTGTAATTTCTTCTTTTGCCAATACGATAAGCTGAGCAGACATCTCGGCTGTGATTCTGTTTTGACCAATGGCAATTCCTTTTTGGCCTTGTGCACTCTCAACTTCTTTTCTTCAGATTTGGCATTTCGACTCTCAATAATTGGTTGCTTTGTCTCATTGTCTTTAGTAGCCAATGTCAACACATTAATTGGCTCTTTTTCATTTGAGATCAAATCTAAAGTTGCACTCTTACGACCATCTCTTTTAACACGGTAAACTTGCTTGACCACCTCTTTCTTCTTCCTTGAGCTCTGCACCGATTCCTTATGATTGAAACGGTCTTTAACATGTGATTATTCAAATGTTGATTTTCTTGGAGCTGCATAATATTGGTGAGATGGTCTAAAATAAGATGGAGAATGTGCCCTTGTATCATACCTATCCCATGAGAAATATGGATCTATATGAGCATAGGGAGGCATCCACGGCATTGGCATTGGCGGCCCAAAATAAGGACATGAATATGTTGCATTAAAATTCTCACTTTGCCAATGCCGATCCTCATATTTGTGCCTTGGGGGTGATCTTGGTTTCTTTGCATGATTTGGCCGATAAGCATTCTTTTCTTCAATCTTCTTTTGATATTTATCCAATCGTTCAGCGAAGGTGATTTTTGATCTCTTACACTTGCGCTTATTTCGGCATTTGTTTTCTTTTGGTTTGCTTTCATCGATCATTGGATTTTCTTGCTGCCCCCCAGTCCTTGGCGTCTCCATTGTAGCTTCGATGGAATTCTCGCCCTTAAGATTATGTTCATTATGCTCTTCAACAACTTCTTTACTTGAAAGCTTGATCCCATCACCTGCAGTTTTTACCTTCTCTTTAAATGGATCGGCTTGAAGCAGCCGATGCAAAAACTTTTTGCCATCAGGACCAATCGGAATAGACTGGTCATCTCTTGGTATTTCAACAAACTTCAGTCGTCCTTTTTCAATGGCCAATTTAACTATTTGACGAAACATGTTGCAATCCTCAAATTTATGCTTGGATGAATCATGCAACTTACAATACATTCGTCGTTGGATTGATGGCTTAACATGGTGATCATGAATTGTAATGTAATTATTTTTCAGCAACAAATCCAATATTTGATCACACATGCTTGAATTGAAGGTATACTTCTTGTTTTCTAGCCGATCGTGTTGTGAGAACGGCTTTGGAGTTAAGCAAACGAATGGTTCAGATTTTGCATCACCCCATTCGGCTATGCATTGTGTTTTGCACTCTATCTCCGATGTCTTTGGATAAGAAACTATACTAGCATCGGTTTGCTCAGAAGATTTTAACCTTGGCTTTAAATTTCTGAAACGAAAATAGCTAGAACATACATGTCTCAATTGAGACCAAGTGTAAGCCAAGTAAGAAATAAGCAGAGCTACCCAATTAGATATGAGCTTTAGATAAAGGAATGGGGAAAGCCTTGGCTGCAATAATTTTTCGCAATCGGTCTTTCTGAATGGTGCAATATGTTGACCAATATGCTTTGTGACAATCTGATTGCTAACAGATAAATTACCCTTCTTCATTGGTCTCTCAATATTTCTTATGAAGATTTTTCTAATATATGCATCAAGCACTAAGTCATGGCCAAATCTGAAAACAGGTAAATTAATTGCTAGACATACCTCTTCAAATATGTTGGGAGAGCATGATGGTGGTGTGACTTGAAGAATATCTTGCTCCGCCTTCGGATAGCTCCCCAGCGCCTTGTCATCATCTTTCTCTGGATTTCGTGCATCATTAGTTTGAAGAACTTTGTCCACCAAATTTCTTCGGCCACTTGTTCTTGTTCTTGAAGCTCATCAATTTCTATGGCACGAAACTCATAGGGCAGGAAGTAGGTTCCATTAACTTCAGAAAAATCAAGTATGGCTGTCTTGCTATACTTTCCATACCCTTTCTCAACAATGTTTGCCTCTTTGGATTTGATGGATTCGGAATATATACTACTTGATTCGGCTTTTTCAACCGAAGCACGTTTAGTTTCGAAATCATCATTCTTTTCACTGGTTATATCAATTGGCAAGGATTCTTTTCTTTGAGCTAATTCCCTATCAATTTTCTCTTGGCGAAGTACTTGCACCCTATCACACAAAGCTTTAACTCCCCTCTCAATTTCAGTTCGCTCTAGATTAGTTTGTCCCCCAATGCTTTTAGGATCTTTCGGCAATGAAGTGTTAGTGTTGCCGAAATTTTGCAATTGTGTAGGGGGTGTATGATATGCTGCGGTACTAGGTGGAGGTGTATGCACTGCTGTATAACCATATGCTCTCTCACCAATACTATCAATTGATGAAGTTTCATCTTCCTGCAAAACTCTAGCCTTTATTGCAGCATAATCAGGAAACAACCCCTTTTCATATTGTTCAAGGCAAAGAATACTAATTCTCTTGTTTTGTGCCAAGCTCTTTTTTAATGCAGCCACAACCGCCTCTGGAAGGGATTGCTCCGCAATATTTCCAGATTCTTTCGGCAATGATTTGTGAGTGTTGCCGAAATTCTTGAATTCCGTAGAGTATGCATTATATGCTACAGTATTTGATGACCGCACATGTGTTCCTGTAAAAAATTTCACTTATTCGGCTATGACCATGAAGATGCGGGGCCGAATTATGAACATCTACAGTTGCATACGGTGCTGAGAAATTACTAACATGAGGTGTAGCATATGATGGTTGAGAGTAACTGGCCGAATAGCTAGTAGTAGCATGGCCAATTCTCCCATTCATCGGCAAGGTTGGATTCACATATTGCAAATTAGTTGCCGATAAATAAAAAGGTGAAACACTTTCTTGTTTGCTATTGGAAATTTTAACATGAGGTGTTTCAAATTGATTAACCAAACCCATCATGTTGTTTGTCGGCATATGTATTTGTGGGGTTGCTGATGCATGAGAGTTTGGATACATATGTTGTACGTTGTTAAAATCATAAGAATTTGAAGCATGAAGATTGTTTTGCATCGGCCCTTGTGCATAATTAGATGCATGATTGATAAAACTAGGTCTAGCCGATACATTATTCTCATTAGGTGATCCAGCAATAACATATGGATTATTTGCATCTACAAAGGGGAATTGGGTATTCATATTACCTTTGTAGATTGCAGCAACTTGATGACGATCTCTTTGTAGCAAGAATGGGCTGGAGACCGTTCAAAGCTTCGTCCCCAGCGGAGTCGCCAAAAAGTGTGTTCGCACACGAACGCGTCACCGTGTACCTCCAACGCCGAGGGTGATGCACCGTAGCTCACGTCGAAGGAGACCCGCCGGAAGCGCGGTACGCAAGACAATCCGGCGGGTGCTTTTGTAGACCCGAAACCCCACACGCCCGGGAGGGACCCCGTTAGGGCGCGCGGCGGCTATGGGCTGCCCTAGGTCGGCCTGATCGCCCCTAGGGCCTCGAGGTTCATCACCCTGCAATGAAGAAGAATGGACGAAGAACGAGAAAGAAGAAGAACAAGGAAGAGAGATAAAGGTAAAGGTAAAAGTTGATAGATAGATTGTTCAATTGTGTGTTGTTTAATCGGCCGTCACCCCTTAGATATATAAGAGGCTATTGGACTTCCCGTGCAAGGAAAAGGCTTGGATTCACGTCCAAAACCCTAATCGAATCCGGATTGGTTTTGTCCGAACTTTCCAAAACTGTTCGGTTTAAACTGGGTGCACCTTGCGGGTCCTTTTTGTGGTGATAAACGATCTCGGATGGAAACGAGCCCAAAAGAAATCTTGACTGTTTCGACGAGACGAACAATTTTCATGTTGAAAGTTTTTCGATTTGAGGCCATCTTCTAGGCCAAAAAGGTCACGCAGAACACTTGTTCGCTCGCGCTACCCATCAGACCTATGTCTGGTGGGGCGCGCCACATCTCGCCTCGTGACAGGGCTGCACTCCGATAGCTCTAACTTTTGCATATGAATTCGGATTGGGAAAATTTTTATATCAAAATTGACCACTTCGACGAGATGAAGACAATTCGTGTTGATCATTTTTCCATATAAGGTTATGTTAATTGGGTTTCAAGCCATTCTTTAATCTGGTGTCAACATGAGCATCTCTGAAGTTGTCATAACTTTTGCATCCGAACTCCATTTTAGACCATCTTCATATTCATCTTGATCTTCTCAAAGAGAACCATCTCATAGTGACTTTCAATAGTAAGTTTGAATTACTCTTGACATAGCTTCAAGCCACTCTTTATAAACGTGCCACTTTTGAGCGTCGACAATTGAGTACACTTAGTACTGGTAAGAAGGTCAAGGCTGAGGCCCCCGACAAGGAAGCTTCCGTGTGTGCCGACTGTCGGGAGGCTGCGGCTGCCGAGAAGGCTAGGAAAGGTGATGGGTCGTACTGAAAGATTCATCAAACCAAAGGCCACGACCTTCAGGAGTGTTATCAGGTTGAGCAGCTTGTTAAGAGACAGAGAGCAGAGTATGAGAAGCGTGACAAGGAAAAGGGTCAGAATGTTGATGGCGGTAAGGGTTGTGGCGGTGAAGTAAATTGCCCCGGTAAACCCTTTCGGAACCAAGGAAAGCCCGCCAGAGGTCGAGAGAAGGAAGTCTGTGATGATGAGAGTGGTGGAGGGGATGAAGAGGAAACCAGTGAGCAGGAGTTTCAGACGGCCACTGGCGCCCTGTGCATTGACGGGGGTGCATCTTTGCACACCTCTCACCACCAGCTCAAGCGGTGGGCACGAGAAGTCAATGTCGTGGAACCAACGCCAGAGGCCCGGAAGCTGCTCAAATGGTTACACACGCCCATCATATTTGACGAAGAGGATCATCCTAGCCGTACCATTGCGGTAGGGTGCTTGCCATTGTTGTTCTCCCCAACAATTCGCAACCTCAAGGTTACAAAGATGTTGGTGGACGGCAGGGCCGAGTTGAATATGATCTCCCCAAAGACTTTAGATATCAGAAGAAGAGCTGGAAGTTACCGACATGTTTCAAAGATCTAGTCCCAGAAGGAGTCATCCTAAGGGAAAGATCACATTGCCGGTAATGTTTGAGGGAGAACTGAACTACCGGACTGAGAAGATTGTGTTCGATGTAGTCGATCTCCCCCTGCTGTATAATGGGATTCTTGGACGCCCAGCCCTGGCTAAATTCATGGCGGCATCCCACTATGCCTATAATTCCTCGAAGATACCTAGGCCTTTGGGGGTCATTACCATCCCATCAGATGAGAAGGATGCAGTCGTTTGAGTGGACAAGATGTACCAGAATGCAGTCGCGACAGAGGCAGCGGCAGCAGCAGTTCCTGCCAAGGAGGACAGAGGAAAGAAGAAGGGTTGTAGGGAATCCGGCAAAGAGTCCGGGAAGCGTGCCCCCACTGAGTGCACGACACCTGTTGACGACGTGCCGGAGTGTTCCAACAAATAAGAGATCCATGGTCACTGCTACCCAAATGAAGAAGGTCCTGGCAAGGTTGGCTGGCGTTGATGGTACTTTCACTATCAGCTCCACCCTCAATGACAAATAGGAAAGCGCGCTCGTTGCCTTCCTATGGGAAATTTTCGATGTGTTTGCATGGCAAACATCTGATATCCCTGGTGTTCTCAGGGAGGTAATCGAGTACCACCTTGCTGTCTACCCATAGCCCGACCTGTCAAGCAGAAAGTCCGGAAGGAGGCCTTGGAGAGGCAGCAGTTTATTGCAGAAGAGATCAAGAAATTGGAAGCAACTGGTTTGGTCAGAGGAGTCTTGCATCCCACGTGGTTGGCATATCCAGTAGTAGTTCAGAAGACAAATGGGAAGTGGAGGCTTTGCATAAATTTCACATATCTCAACAAAGCTTGCCCGAAGGACCCGTTTCCCTTGCTGCATATTGATCAGATTGTGGATTCCACATCAGGCTGTGATTTGCTCTCCTTTTTGGATGCATATTTTGGGTACCACCAGATCTTCATGTCCAAGGAAGATGAAGAGAAGACGTCGTTCATCACTCCATGTGATACGTACTGTTTTGTCCGCATGCCATTCGGATTAAAGAGTGTCGGGTCCACTTTTGCAAGGGCAGTCCAGATTGGTTTTGAGACACAACTCCACAGAAACATAGAAGCTTATATGGATGATATTGTGGTCAAAACCAAGGATAGAGCCACCCTTATTCAGGATTTGGAGTAAACATTTGCTAACCTGCGCAAGATTAAATTGAAGCTCAAACCGAAGAAGTGTGTGTTTGGCGTTCCCTCCGACAAGCTGCTTGGGTTCTTTGTGTCCCATCGGGGGATCAAAGCCAACCCCAACAAGATTAAATCTATCGAGCAGATCCAGGCGCCAAGGACAGTCAAGGATGTGAGGCGTCTGATAGGGTGCGTTGCCGCTAAGCAGATTCATTTCCAGGTCTGCCGACACTAGTAGAAAACAGGGCTATGGTCCAGGCCGGCTCAGCCCATTAGTCCCGGTTCAGTCTAGAACCGGGACCAATGTGGGCATTGGTCCCGGTTCGTCAGCCCAGGGGGCCGGCCGGGCCACGTGGGCCATTGGTCCCGGTTCGTCTGGACCTTTTGGTCCCGGTTGGTGGGACAAACGGGGACCAATGGGCCTCGCTCCTGGCCCACCACCATTGGTCCCGGTTGGTGGCTTGAACCGGGACCAAAGGCTTCCCTTTAGTCCCGGTTCATGTCATCAACCGGGACCAATGAGGTGCTTATATATACCCCCTCGCGCAAGAGCAAAGCACAGTGCTCGGTTTTTTCTGGCCGAGGGGGAGAGGGCTTTGTGGTGCTCTAGCTCACCTCCTATGCACATGAGGTGTTCGATGGAATGCCCGAGCCACACTACTTAAGCTTTCTCCTCTCGAAGCTCGACCTCCAAGCTCAATTTTCCTCGAGATTTGTCTAGATTTAGCGGTCCGTCACGCCCCGTCCCCGTCTTCACCGCCGTCGATCACCCGCGCCGATCTCATCACCGACACCACCGTGGTGAGCCTCTTGTTCTTATCTTCTTTCTGAAAGGAAAAATATTCTTACTTGTATGTTTAGATAGATACTTGTATCATTTTCTTACATTTATTATTGCATCTTATATAGTGCAATGGTTTTGGTATCTGCCCCTGTCAGCCCTCGTCCTGTCTATGATTCGGATTTGGTATGTATATTATCTTTATAACTATTGGTTCATTTATTGTTTATGAAAATTATGCCGACCAATGTGACATAGATTTTATTTATCTAGGATGTATGTGAATCGGAAATGCCAACCGACCCTATTGTCGAGAGATTAAATTTAGTTGAAGAAGAAAACAATTTGTTGAAGGAAAAAATAAAAAAATTGAGGAGGAGAAGATGATATTGGAGTTGCATGTTGCGGATGTCGTCGATGATCACAAGATCAAGATGGATGCAATGCGCTTGAAGATTAGAAAGATTAGAAAATATGCCATTCATACCGAGGCTTGGTATCATTATGCCGTTGGATCAATTGTTACCTTGGTTGCGATTATGATCGCATTTGTTTTCGCATTGAAATGTTTTACATAGTTTCAATGTATGGTTTAATTAATTAGATGCTCTGGAAAGCTATATGTTGTTAGATGAGAACTATGTATGCACTTTGGTTTTAATGTGATGATGAACTTCTATTAATTTGGAGACTTAATTATATATAATACACGCAGATGAACCGGCAATGGATGTACGGTGACAGACACACCCACGAGTACATTAAGGGCGTGTATGAGTTTCTCGATGCGGCTGAGGCAAACAAGCAGAATGGTTTTATGTGTTGTCCATGCACTGAATGTGGGAATACGAGGTCTTACTCTAACCGGAAAATCCTTCACTCCCACCTGCCTTACAAGGGTTTCATGCCACACTATAATGTTTGGACGAGGCACGGAGAAATAGGGGTTATGATGGAAGACGGCAAAGAAGAAGACTACGATGACAACTATGTGCCCCCTGAATACGGTGATGCTGCAACGGGGGGAGTTGGTGAAGATCAAGAGGAACCAGACGATGTGCCCAATGATGCTGCAACGGGTGAAGCTGCTGAAGATCAAGAGGAACCAGATGATGTGCCCGATGATGATGATCTCCGCCGGGTCATTGTCGATGCAAGGACACAATGCATTAGTCAAAAGGAGAAGCTGAAGTTCGATCGCATGTAGAGGATCACAAAAAAGGGTTATACCCCAATTGCGAAGATGGCAACACAAAGCTCGGTACCGTACTGGAATTGCTGCAGTGGAAGGCAGAGAATGATGTGGCTGACAAAGGATTTGAGAAGCTACTGAAAATATTGAAGAAGAAGCTTCCAAAGGATAACGAATTGCCCGATAGTACATACGCAGCAAAGAAGGTCGTATGCCCTCTAGGATTGGAGGTGGAGAAGATACATGCATGCCCTAATGACTGCATCCTCTACCGCGGTGCATACAAGGATCTGAACGCATGCCCGGTATGCGGTGCGTTGCGGTATAAGATCAGACGAGATGACCCTGGTGATGTTGACGGCGAGCCCCTCAAGAAGAGGGTTCCTACGAAGGTGATGTGGTATGCTCCTATAATACCATGGTTGAAACGTCTGTTCAGAAACGAAGAGCATGCCAAGTTGATGCGATGGCACAGTGAGAACCGAAAGAAAGATGGGAAGTTGAGAGCACCCGCTGACGGGTCGCAGTGGAGAAAAATCGAGAGAAAGTACTGGGATGAGTTTGCAAAGGACCCAAGGAATGAATGGTTTGCTTTAAGCGCGGATGGCATTAATCCTTTCGGGGAGCAGAGCAGCAATCACAGCACCTGTCCCGTGACTCTATGTATGTATAACCTTCCTCCTTAGATGTGCATGAAGTGGAAGTTCATTATGATGCCAGTTCTCATCCAAGGCCCTAAGCAACCCGGCAACGAAATTGATGTGTACCTAAGGCCATTAGTTGAAGAACATTTACAGCTGTGGAATGGAAACGGTGTACGTACGTGGGATGAGCACAGACAGGAGGAATTTAACCTTAAGGAGTTGCTGTTCGTGACCATCAACGATTGGCCCGCTCTCAGTAACCTTTCAGGACAGAAAAACAAAGGATACCACGCATGCACGCACTGTTTAGAGGACACTGAAAGTATATACCTGGACAAATGCAGGAAGAATGTGTACCTGGGCCATCGTCGATTTCTTCCGACCAACCATCAATGTCGAAAGAAAGGCAAGCATTTCAAAGGCGAGGCAGATCACCGGAAGAAGCCCGCCATGCGCGCCGGTGATCACGTGCTTGCTATGGTTAATGATTTACACTACGTAATCTTTGGAAAGGGTCCTGGTGGACTAGCTGTTCCGAATGACGCTGAGGGACACGCACCCATGTGGAAGAAGAAATCTATATTTTGGGACCTACCCTACTGGAAAGACCTAGAGGTCCGCTCCTCAATCGACGTGATGCACGTGACGAAGAACCTTTGCGTGAACCTGCTAGGCTTCTTGGGCGTGTATGGGAAGACAAAAGATACACCTGAGGCACGGGAGGACCTGCAACGTTTGCACGAAAAAGACGGCATGCCTCCGAAACAGTATAAAGGTCCTGCCAGCTACGCTCTTACGAAAGAAGAGAAAGAAATCTTCTTTGAATGCCTGCTCAGTATGAAGGTCACGACTGGCTTCTCGTCGAATATAAAGGGAATAATAAATATGCCAGAGAAAAAGTTTCAGAACCTAAAGTCTCATGACTGCCACGTGATTATGACGCAACTGCTTTCGGTTGCATTGAGGGGGCTTCTACCGAAAAACGTCCGATTAGCCATTGTGAAGCTATGTGCATTCCTCAATGCAGTCTCTCAGAAGGTGATCGATCCAGAAATCGTACCAAGGCTAAGGAGTGATGTGGCGCAATGTCTTGTCAGTTTCAAGCTGGTGTTCCCACCATCCTTCTTCAATATCATGACGCACGTCCTAGTTCATCTAGTCGACGAGATTGTCATCCTAGGGCCCGTATTTCTACACAATATGTTCCCCTTTGAGAGGTTCATGGGAGTCCTAAAGAAATATGTCCGTAACCGCGCTAGGCCAGAAGGAAGCATCTCCATGGGCCATCAAACAGAGGATGTTATCGGGTTTTGTGTTGACTTCATTCCTGGCCTTAACAAGATAGGTCTCCCTAAATCGCGGTATGAGGGGAGACTGACTGGAAAAGGCACTCTTGGAAGAGACTCAATAATATGCAGGGACGGATATTCTTGGTCTCAAGCACACTACATAGTTCTACAGAACTCTACCTTGGTGACCCCGTATGTCGATGAACACAAGAACAGTCTGCGCTCCAAACACCCGGAGCAGTGCGATGACTGGATTACATGTGAACACATCAGGACTTTCAGCATTTGGTTGGAAACACATCTCACAGGTGACAACACTGTTTGTGATGAGTTGTACTTGTTGTCCAGGGGACCATCTTTGACTGTATTGACTTACAAAGGATACGAGATAAATGGGAATACATTTTACACGATCGCCCAAGATCAAAAGAGCACCAACCAAAACAGCGGTGTCCGCTTTGATGTAGCAACCGAGAGCGGAAAGGACACATATTATGGTTACATAGTGGACATATGGGAACTTGACTATGGACCTGATTTTAAGGTCCCTTTGTTTAAGTGCAAATGGCTCAATCTGTTAGGCAGCGGGGTACAGGTAGACCCACAGTACGGAATGACAACAGTGGATCTGAAAAATCTTGGGTACACTGACGAACCGTTCGTCCTAGCCAATGATGTGGCACAGGTTATCTATGTGAAGGACATGTCTACCAAACCGAGAAAAAGAAAAGATAAGGAAGCGAATACATAATACGATGAGCCAAAGTGCAACATAGTTCTTTCAGGAAAAAGGGACATCCTGGGAGTGGACGGCAAGACAGACATGTCTGAAGATTATGAAAAGTTTCATGAAATTCCTCCCTTCAATGTCAAGGCTGACCCAAGCATCCTGATAAACAATGAAGATTATCCATGGTTACGGCGCAATAAGCAAATGACACAAGCGAAGAAAAAGTGAAGACTTTCTCCCACAACTATTATGATGATACCATGCCAAATTTGTAACAGACGAACATGCTACCATTGTCCGTTTTGTACATGCACATGCTATGTGGGTGAAATTATGATACCATCCCAACTTTCAACTTTTTCAGAGTTCATTTGAAATGCTTTCATGTCTTATGGTTCGAAACTTTGATACTTCGAAAGTGATTGTCCATTTTGTACACAAAGTGCATCAAGTTTTTGTCATAACCCTCTCTACTTTTTGGAACATGCTATGTGGGTGAAATGATGATACCATGCCAACTTTCAACCTTTTCAGAGTTCATTTTGAAATGCTTTCCAATTTCAGAGTCATTTAGCTCAAAGAATGAATTAATAGCAAACAGAATGAACTACAAAACTTTTATGAAAATAAAAAAATCAATTAAAATATTATGTTATGATCAACTAAAATAAAACTATAATATTCTTCAATAGCAAAAAGGATATAATTTTTGTGACCTAAAATCAAACTATAAGTATTTAATTGTAAGTATAAATAAAAAATAAATAGCAAAGAAGAAAAAAAATTCTATTTTTATAGTAAAGTTATTCATAAACTAGTGATTCACACAAATTTTTAAAAATTCAAATTTAAACTATTCAAAATTCAAAACTAATGGCACTAACAGAAAGTTTATAATTTTTGTGACCTAAAATCAAAAAGAAATCACTAAAAAACTATAAGTATTTAGTTGTAAGTATAAATAAAAAATAAATAGAAAAAAATTCTATTTTTATAGTAAAGTTATTCATAAACTAGTGATTCACACAAATTTTTAAAAATTCAAATTTAAACTATTCAAAATTTAAAACTAATGGCACTAACAGAAGGTTTATAATTTTTGTGACCTAAAAGGAAAAAAGAAATCACTAAAAAACTGTAAGTATTTAGTTGTAAGTAGAAATAAAAAAATAAAAAACCAAAAAAATGTAGAAATAAAAAAGAAAAAACCAAAAAAAATGCCCCCTACTGGGCCTCCACGCACTGAATACGACTAGAAACCCTACATGGGCCAGGATTTAGGTCCGCAGAAGGCCCAATAGGCCCACAAGCAGTAGCAAGTTTAGGCCCGAAAGCCTGCATTAGAGAGGAGCTCGAATGGGGAGGCACACCCGCGCTTATAAACCAGTGCCGGCGCCCTTCAGCTAGCGATGTGAGACTAAACTTTTGGGCGCGGGGCAGGAAAGGCCATTGGTCCCGGTTGGTAGCACCAACCGTGACCAATGCCCCCCTTTAGTCCCGGTTCGTGGCACCAACCGTGACCAATGCCCCCCTTTAGTCCCGGTTGGTGCCACCAACCGGGACCAAAGGCCGCTGCTTCCCGCCCTTTCGGCTGCTGAAAATTGGCCTTTGGTTCCGGTTCGTGGCACCAACCGGGACCAAAGAGGGGCATTAGTCCCGGTTGGTGTCACGAACCGGGACCATTGCTCTGTCTATATAAGCCAACACTTGTGAAATTTTGGCCAACCGCTCCCATTCGCCCCTAGGCCGTTCGTCGTCGTCGTCGCCGCCCCGAGCCCGTCGTCGCCCTGCGCCCGCCGCGCGCCGCCCCGAGCCCGTCGTCGCCCCGCGCCGCCCCTTCCCTGACCCCGTCGCCGTCGCCGTCGCCCCACGCCCGCCGCCGTCGGCCCGCCCCGTCCCCGAGCCCGTCGGCGAGCCCGTCGTCGCCCCGCCCCGTCCCCGAGCCCGCTCCGCCCCGTCCCCGAGCCCGCCCCGTCCCCGCGCCGTCGCCCCGCCCCGTCCCTGCGCCGTCGCCCCGCCCCGTCCCCGAGCCCGCCCCGCCGCGCGCCCGCGGCGCGCCGCCCCTTCCCTGACCCCGTCGCCGTCGCCGCGCGCGCCGCCCCTTCCCCAACCCCGTCGCCGTCGCCCCGACCACACGCCACCACTTTCGGTCCGGCCGCCGGCGCCCTTTTTATCACTGATTTTAGGTTGATGATATGATGATGTTGATGATATGATGATTTTTTTTCTGTTGATGATATGATGATGTTTTTTTTCTATTGATGATATGATGATGTTTTCTTTTCATATATGCATTTTTTCATATATGTACTAATTTTTTTAAGTTGTTAGTAGATATCGATTTTAGGTTAGTGCATTTTATCAATGATTTTAGGTTAGTTGATCGATTTAGTGCATCTTATGTTTGTTGCATTTTAGGTTAGTGCATTTTATGTTAGTGGAGAGGAAGAAGGAGAAGACGAGGAGAGGAAGAAAAGGTAGAGGAGAAGAAGAAAGGAATAGAGGAGAAGAAGAAAAAATAGAATTTTTTTTTCTATTTTTCTTCTTCTCCTCTATTCCTTTCTTCTTCTCCTCTTTTTTTCTTTTTTTTTCTTAGATCTTCTCCCCCTCCCGATAGGAAAGTTTTATATAGAAAGTTACAATTTTAGAAGAGTTTTATATATGCAAAAGTTACAATTTTAGAAAAAGAAGGATAGGAAAGAAGAAAATAAGAAGAGGAAAGAAAGAAGAAGAGGAGAGGAAAAGAAGAGGAGAAATAAATAAGAAGAAGAAAAAAGAAGAAAAAGAAGAGGAGAAGAAGAAAGGAATAGTGGAGAAGAAGAGAAAATAGAATATATTCTATTTTCTCTTCTTCTCCACTATTCCTTTCTTCTTCTCCTCTTCTTTTTCTTCTTTTTTCTTCGATCTTCTCCTCTAGCTATTCCTTTCTTCTTCTCCTCTATTTTCTTCTTCTTCTTCTTAATTTTTCTCGGGAACAAGGGTGTCGAGGATCGCCGAGGGGTCGAGGGTCGGGAACTAGGGTAGAGGGTCGAGGGTCGTTAAGGGGTCAAGGGTCGAGGGTTTCAGGGTCGAGGGTTCGAGGGTTCTATAGAGTCGAGGGTCGAGGGTTCCAGCAGGGTCGTCTAGGGGTCGAGGGTTCCAGGGTCGTCGAGGGTTCGAGGGGTCGAGGATCGCCGAGGGGTCGAGAGAGGTTTCCTAGTGTCAAAGTATTGAAGAAATCCATGCCTTCATCATTAACCGGAAGTAACCAGGGCATGTTGGTACGAAGTTCTGCAAAGTTGTTCTGGAATGGAGTCCCGGATAGAATAATCCGCCTTTTGGTACGAATTCAGCAAAGGCCTTCCAAATAGCGATATTCGGAAGGCTCTTGCTGAACTTTGTACCAAAAAGCGAATTATCCTATTTGGGACTCCGTTCCAGAACAACTTTCAAGAGCTTCGTACCATCATGCACATGTTACTTTCGCCTAATGATGAAGACATGGTTTTGTTGAATCCTTTGACACTAGGAAACCTCCCGACCCCTCGGCGATCCTCTCGAACATGAGAGGAAAAAGAGGGTCGTCTAGGGGTCGAGGGTTCCAGGGTCATCGAGGGTTCGAGGGGTCGAGGATCGCCGAGGGGTCGAGAGAGGTTTCCTAGTGTCAGTGATCAAAGGCTGAAAGAACGACGAGCTGGGAAACAAATTGCCCAGCTCGGCGAACAAGCGAAGCAATCGTGCCCCCCACTAAAGGTGCCTAGCCACAACGTCTCTAATGATCCGAGGATGGTGCCCGGTTATAGCAATCTTGCAGATTACCTGCCCGACGAAGTACATTATGAACCCATGGACGTGCAGATACAAAGATACGAGTACGGGAAGCCTCTCGTCAAAGATGAAAGATCTCTATCAACGATGATGCGAAGATTGCATGATTGGTACTTGAAAATCTGCAGAGACTCTGGGGGGAGGAGTACTTTGTATGTGAAAGTTAAAAAGGAGCATGACCTCGTTGGAATTGATCTGTTGCCTGTTCCATTTGAGGAGTTCTATCAGTTTTTCAATCAATTGTCCCTCGATAAAACAACGGTCGCCTGCTACTGTCTGTAAGTAGTACTACTTCTGTCATTAAGTTTCTCTATATAGCTTAGCTCTTTCATTGCATGTATTTATAATCATCCTCACTATATTATGCAGATTGAAGATCGCCGAATTGAAGAAAAGACAAGTCGGTGATATTGGGTTCATTAACACATATCTCATAGATGCAGCTCAGGTTAAACTTCATGCCGCAGCTACCGAGGCTAACTTGCTACGATCGTTCGTACTAAATCAAAACAAAGATATAATACTCTTTCCTTACAACTTCAGGTGAGTGTTACTGTCTTGTGCGTATTCGGTTTCCCTTATATATTAGTCAAGGTTATAGTAATGTAATTCATGAGTTATGCATGTGTGTGCAGTTTCCACTATATTCTCCTAGAGATTAAACTTAAGCAGGGAGTAGTAACCGTCTTGGACTCTAAACGAAAAGATCCCCAGGAGTATGCGGACATGATTGAAATCCTCAAGAAGTAATTTAAATCGATCATTATCCACCATATCAGCAACTTTTTTCATTTCCTGATATCAAGTAATTGTTTTCTTTGTCCGGCAGGGTTTGGAGAAAATTCACCAAAACAGTTCCGGGACTGCCGAAGGAGCTGGAATTTAGACACCCGAAAGTAAGTACTATAGTAGCATGTTCCGCGCATCTCCTAGTGATTCAAGCGCTAGTTTCATCAATACCATTTAGCATTCTTGCTTATCAGTTTGATTGACCTCTATTTCTTGTAAAGTGGTTGTGGCAGGAACAAGGGAATGATTTCTGTGGATACTACATCTGCGAGTCCATCCGCCACACGACCTATGAGCGGGGAGGGTACTCTAACGAACAATATGAAGTACGTAAATAACAACATTCACAATTTTATTTTATTACCATCATTTGTGTTGAGTTTCATTCATTTATATATATATATATATGTATTGACCCCCATCTTCAAATTAGATGTTTCGGAAGCGGGATGAACTCCTAGCACTAGCTCGCATGCGAGCAATTCAAGAGGAATTGGCGGCATTCTTTCTTGACCACGTGATCCCTGAAGACGGAGAATTCTATGTGGACCCTGAGTCCGTATGATTATATTTGTAAGAGATAATTATTGTATATATGTAGCCGGTAGTGTCAGATAGATATACGAGAACTTGTTGTTCGACCAATCTCTCGGAGAAGGAGAGGTGGTCAATATCACTTCCCTCTGTATGCATATATGTTCATGACGATCTTCTGTTTCCTTCGTTTGCTTACTAGCTAGCTAGCGTGTCTAGCCCTCTCTATACGTATGTATAGTACGTAGCGTCGACCAAGCATGGACATAACAGAGGACACTTCTCTCTATTAATTATAGCTAGTTAACACAATATATGAAACACCTAAATTAACCCCCCAAAACCCCCAACTCCCCCCCCTTTCAAAAAAAAACAAAAACCCCAGCCACAGAAGTGCTGACGCGTGGATGCCTCTTGGCCCCGGTTGGTGCCACCAACCGGGACCAAAGGGTCTCCTGACTGGGCTCTGCGCACTGCCCACGTGGAGGGCCTTTAGTCCCGGTTCTGGATTGAACCGGGACTAAAGGGGGGAGGTATTAGTACCGACACTTTAGTCCCGGTTCCGGAACCGGGACTAAAGGCCCTTACGAACCGGGACTATAGGCCCTTTTTCTACCAGTGCGAGCGCGCCCTGCCATTCTTCAAAATCTTGAAGAAGGCAAGGCCCATGAAGTGGACCCCGGAAGCAGATGCAACTTTGCAAGAGTTGAAGGCCTACTTGTCCTCTGTACCCACCTTGGTTGCTCTGAAGCCACAAGAACCGTTGCTGCTATATTTAGCAGCAACCAACCATGTGGTTATTGCAGCCTTGGTGGCACAACGGGAAGTAGATGAAGCAGAAAGTGAGCAAGGACCGGCAGAGTCAGAAAAGGATCAGGACAGAAATGAGCACAGCAGTAAGAGCAACTCCAAGGATGCGGCAAAGAAGAAAGTGGTGCCGCGCCTAGTGTACTTCGTCAGATCCTTGTTGCAGGGGGCTAGATCGAGGTACTCTGGCGTGCAAAAGTTGATCTTTGGCCTCATCATGGCCTCAAGGAAACTACGCTACTACTTCCAAGCCCATGAGATTAGAGTTGTCACTCGCTTCCCGTTGCAAAGGATGCTCCAAAACCCTGATACTACTGGTAGAATAGTGGAATGGGCTTTGGAGTTATCCAGTTTTAGTTGTAAGTTTGATAGCACATAAACCATCCAGAGTAGGGCATTGGCAGAGTTTATTGCAGAATGGACGCCAACCCCCGATGAGGAAGTGGCAGAGACAGTTATCCCCGGCAAGGAATCACCCCAAGAATGGATTTTGTATTTTGATGGTGCCTTTTCCCTGCAAGGTGCGGGGGCTGGCGTGCTTATTGTTGTCCCCTCCGGGGAGCACTTGAAGCACGTTGTCCAAATGCATTTTGCCTGGGAGGAGGCGACCAACAATACAGTAGAGTATGAAGGGCTCCTTGCCAGGCTCAAGATTGCAGCAGAATTGGGAATTAAGAAGCCGGTCATTCGAGGAGATTCACAGCTTGTGGTGAGACAAGTTAATAAGGATTACCAAAGTCCATTGATGGAGGCATACATAGAGGAAGTGAGAAGATTGGAGGAATGCTTTGACGGATTGCAAACAGAGCACATACCTCGTGCGGAAAACAACATAGCTGATCATCCGTGAAAGTGTGCTGCGCAAAAGCTTCCTGTGGAACTAGGAACTTTTGTTCTCCATTTTACTCAGCCCTCCGTATCCCCAGCAACAACGGCTCAGAAAAGGAGAACAATGGACACTAGTAAGCCTCTCCGTTAGAGCCGTCCGCTCCTGGCAGAGACCCTGCTGGAAACAACTCCTCCCAGCCTGCCAGACCACACCATCCAACTGGGCCCATGGCCCCCGCGAACGAGGCATGTGCTCCCGCAGCAGAGGAGGTGCCGCTAGTCCTCGTTGCCGAGCCCCAGGCTCCAACTTGGGCAAGGCACATTGTCCAGTTCCTCCAAACCGTAGAGCTTCCCGGCGACCAAGATGAAGCTAAAAAAGTAGCCCAGAGGGCTAGTATGTACCAGTTTATCGATGACACTTTGTACAGAAGGAGGCCCAACGTGTGAAATTGAAGTGTGTCTGTCGGGAGGAAGGAAAGGAACTGCTGGCTGAGATACACAAATGCATGTGCGGATCCCGCATTAGATCAAGGGCATTAGTTGGGAAAGCATTCCGGCAAGGATTCTATTGGCCCATAGACCTCCAAGATGCGGTCGAGCTAGTCACCAAGTGTGAAGCCTGCCAGTTCCATTCCAAGAAAACCCACCTGCCTGCCCAAGCTCTTTAGACAATCCCTCTATCATGGCCATTTTCAGTCTAGGGGCTCGATATCCTCGGGCCCTTCCCCCAAGTAATCGGGGGCTTTGAATTCTTGTTCATTGTTGTTGACAAGTTTACAAAGTGACCGGAAGTGACTGCCGTGAGAAAGGTGACTGCTCAGTCAGCTATCAAGTTCTTGAAGAGCTGGTGTGTCATTTTGGAATTCCGGCAAGGATTATTACCGACAACGGCACCCAGTTCACGAGCCGCGCCTTCATGCAATATGTTCATGCCCTCGGATGCAAGATCTCATTTGCCTCTGTGGCGCACCCCCGGAGCAAATGGACAAGCCTAGAGGGCGAACGCTAAAGTGCTGTGGGGCCTCAAGACAAGAACCTTTGATGCGCTATGGAAGCACGACAGGGGGCAGATCGAGGAGCTGCCGGTAGTTCTTTGGTCCCTCAGAACGACACCAAACCGAGCTACCAGGGAGACTCCCTTCTCCCTGGTCTACAGGGCAGAAGAAGTTATCCCCACAAAACTCATTTATGGGTCGCCTCGAGTGCTTGCCTATGATGGAATAGCGCAAGATCAGCACTGGCGTGACGACGCTATGCTACTCGAGGAGAACCGTCTCTGGGCTGCTATGCGTGCGGCATGCTATCAGCAAGCCATGCGTCGCTATCACAGCCGCAGGGTTCATGCCCGGTGTTTTAAGGAAGGCGACCTTGTCCTTAGGTGCGTTTAGTCCGCCAAGGGTACAAACAAGTTATCACCGAAGTGGGAAGGCCCTTACCGGGTAGTACGAGTCACCATACCTGGCGCAGTCCGTTTGGAGACTAGAGATGGCACTCTATTGCAAAACTCATGGAATATTGAGCATCTCCACACGTTCTACCCACAAGGCATGGCTGTCGAGCCCTGCCCGGCAGCCACCCTTTTGTACATGCCTTTCCTCATCTGCATGTAACCCCTTGTACAAAGCCTGGGCGATGACCCTGTGCAAGAGAAAATAAACGAAGCACTATGGGGGGCCCCGATCAAGTTGCATGCATGCATGAGCATTCCAAGATCACTTCATAAGCATTTCATGAGCATTTGCATATGCATATAGATAGGATCGCATCCTGCATTCATTCTCATCTTCATGAAGCTGCAGGTTCCTGCCGCGAACTTGGCTTCAACAAGGAATTGAGAAGATAGCCCGGCACTGTGATCCCGGCAAGCCAAACAGATAAGTTCTACCTCTTGTCCATTAGTGTTCTGTAAACTATAACTTGTGCATAAGAAAGCCTTGCCACTCTTTTGAGACTTAGGTGCTCCCATCCTTGACTCGAACGCTGCTTCGGTCAGGGTGGTCATAGTGGCCTTTGGTAAAAAGGAGTTGGCGGGGGGCTGGTCCCCTTGGATTTGGCCCGGTAGACATAGTTGTCCGGCAAGTAAAAGGATACTGGTAGGATAGCCTGCCGGGAAAAACTCGTTTATTTACACTAAAGAGGCATCCCACCTCTACATGGACATATACATGCACGGGTTACCGTCAAGGTTCATCTTTTTCGTTAACATGCTGATACAAGTACAAGCATTACAGAACACAAACTTGGACTCGAGAGATTACATTATTTGAATTAAAATTTGGCAAGTGCCTACAGATTTAAGATTCAAAAAAAGATGCGGATGCCCTTTCTTGTCCCTCTCCTCCTAGGCATTATCGTTGAAGGCGAGGAGGGCAAAAGGAGCGCCTGGGCAGGATCCCAGCCCGCCCCCATTGGGTTCCAGGAGAGGTAGCCTAGCGAGAGCAGGGGATCACTGGGGAACGCATCGATGGAGAGCACGGCGGAGGCGACTCGTCAGCTACCGCCACCAGGGACAGCCGGACGCGGTAGGAGAATGGAGCTGCTGCCCAAGAGGGAGCCTGCCGGGGTACAGCTGGAGGACTGCTGGTGGGGTCGGGGAGCACCACCCCCACCTCTTCATCCAACTACCCGGCAAATCACGTTGCCAGGAGGGAGATGCGGTTGCAGATGATGGTGCTGCCGCGTGACGAACATGGTGCGGGCGGCGATCAGCCGGAGTCGGAGTCGTCGCCCTCCCGCCCGCTGTCGTCGTCATCACCGTCACTGCCCTCCTCGTTTCTTTCACTCGAAGAGGAGCTTTTGTCATCGGTACAGCTCTCTGCGCAGAACCCTAAGCGACCTCCCGAGTGGCCGAAGATCTTGATGGAGAGTAGGTCGTTCTCCATTAATTTGAACTGGAGAACGTGCCCCTCCGAGAAGCCGTGGGTACTAGCAAAAGTCTTGTAGCCACGACGGAGGTACATGACATGAGGAGCTGGGAAATCGACATCCACCCGCATACCGACATTCCCACAGCCCCTCTTGTGCAACCTCAGAGAGCGTGGTTGTTCAAGCTCCATTTCCTGTGCGAATGGAGTAGGGAGACGAAGATGACCACACGGGGGCTTGTACAGCCTGATGATGAACTCCCGGGGCTGATCCCCAACATGGCCTTCCATCAGAGGAAGGGCCGCCGGTGGGGGCGTAGCTAAACAACCCCGTCCTCCTCTTCCTCGGGAGCCATGGTGACCTCGGCCCTGCCCTCCCCCTCCACCCCGCACAGCGGGTTTGTGGGGACCCCGACTCATAAGTCGAGATCACCGAATGCACATGTACAGTGATCCCAGAGATCAATGCTCACTGAACACACAGAAGCTGAATAACAAGAGTCTTACATCCATACATACCGTTTTACACAAGTAGGACCATTATGGTCAAGTCTTGAGTGTATCATCGTAGCGGAAATCTTCAATAACAACTTGGACCCATGCCATCTGCCTTAACCCTACAGGCATTCTGACTGGGAAGCGTCCTAGCTCGCATGTTCGTCACCAAGGTACTCTTCATTATATCTTGTTCTTTCATGCCTGGCCAATAAAATAACCAGTGGCAAGCCAATGAGTACCTTGAATGTACTCGCAAGCAACCCATGTTTTGGTTCAAGATACAATAATGCATGATATAGGTAAATTTTTGTGGAAAGCTAGTTTTGAGTGCAATGACATGTTCAACAACTTGTAAGACATGCATCAGGAGAATTCAAGTAACCAAGAGGACAGGTTACAGATATCAACATAAAGGGAGTGGGCTCCAACCCAACTCATCCATGTCAAGTCCTTTGACTTGACCCAAGTAGTTCTTCCCACACACACTGGTTTGTAAACAAGTGGACGTAGCGCAAGAGCGGTTACCCAACTGTCCTTGACCGTGGACACGGCTATTCGAATAGTTTTACACTCTGCAGAGGTTGCACACTTTACCCACAAGATCCAGGGAACTTTCGTGTCATCCACGACCCGCGGTACCTCAAGTACCCGGGGTAAGCACCTGATCACTATCTTTCCCTAGACGACACTAACAAGGAGTCCACTTGTTGTTCCATATCCTCACGATGTACATCATACAAGACTCACTCGAGATCATAACATCCGAGAGGGGACACAACGGTGTATCCGGTGCCCTGTGAAAACAATCATGGCCCCCCTACCTGGCACGACCCCGTCCCGAGAGAGCGCACCAACAACTCTCCCATCACTAGTAATGCAGGCTCCAAGCTAGTATTGGCCTAGGTAATCAATAATGCCCTTTCCCATACAAGGGTAGAGTGGTTGCGCATGTAAGGTTGGAATAACGGTCGCAACTTAAACCAATCCGTTTTGAAAAACAACACACACACTTGCCTCGGTACACCACTTGGTCATCAAGTGGTTACCCAACTCATCATCTCCCCCGGGCATAAGTGTCACCCGATGGGGTTTCCGAAAAGTCTTTTGAAAATACTTTGTCTCCATCACCATGCATATTCCCATCCTTTTTTTTGCATAGCACTACTTTAGCATCCTATCTACTCCCACCGGCATAACCCTCATAAGGAGGTAGGATCATGCACAATGCAAGTATCAACGAGGAAGTAATAGAGGCAACCCATCAAAGTGGTTACCATCTCATCATGATTTCGATGCAACACTAATAAAGTGCTATATGACATGCATAAAAAGGGTTTCATAGACATGGTCAAAGGGCTGCTTGCCTGGTTCATCAGAGTCTTGAGATCTTCTGGTACTTCTCCAAGTACTCCATCTACTTCGTCAACTAACGTCGAAACAATCATAATAAGCAACACTACAAGGCAAAAAATAAAAGTGCTCTAAAAAATATGGATTTGACTTTTCTAGGACTTCCCTGGTCATATGAAAAATAACTAGGGTGGTTTCATTGGAATTGGATTAGTGAATATTTTTGAACATTTCAACATGATGGAATCAAGGGGTTTATGGATTTGCAAGAAGTGTACAGAAATATATTTTTGAAAAATGAGCAAAGGCACCCATTTAAGAAATCATGATTTTAGAAGCATCTAGGAGTTGGTTTCACTGGATTTGGGGTTCAAATGAATTTCCTATGAATTTGCACAGTTGACAAATATGAAGAAATGGCTCATATATTGTGTGGCACAGAAAGTATTAATAAAAATGTTCATGACCTAAGTTATAAACTCAGGAGCATCTAGAAATTTGAATCATGGTATTTGGATCAAATTTGAGCCCTCTGTGATTTTCTAAAGTTTATCACAGAAATGTAAAATGGGATTTTATTAAATTTGTGTGAGGAAAATTGTTTAGGAAAAATGTGCATGCTGCACCAAACAGGTAGATCATGATTTATGGAGTCACCAGAAATTTGAATCATTCAATTTGGAGTTAATATGAATATTTGGGAGATTTTACAAATTTCTGGAAAAGGAAAAGACAAAGGAAGTGGGGGGGGGGTTATACCTATACTGCGCACCAAGCGCAGCATAGCACCGCAACGCACTGGGCCGGCCCAGCGGCTCGGCCAGGCGGACGACAGGGCGACGCCGAAGGCGCCCTCGTGGAGTACGCTTCCGCGCGGGGGAAGCGGATCCGCTTGAGCCGTATCCACTTAAACGGACAGGCCCGGCTGCTGGGTCGCTGTCGTGCGGGCCCCAGCGGCAGGTCGTCTTCCACCTCCCGCGCGCGCTCTAGACGCGAGGAGGAGCGGCTCCCGCCGGCGATTGCCGGGGCTACAGAGCGCCCCCGGCGACGTTCTGCCAACCGGCGTGACCAGTGCAGAGAGGCGCTTCCAGCCACTGGTCGCATGCATGCCGGGGAGGACTTGGTCAAGGAGAGCGCCGTCCGTGGCGGACGTGGCCGACGGCGATGGCGGGCACGATGCTCCGGCCATCGGGAGGAGTAACCGGAGTGCGGGGGAGCTCCGCGGGCAGTAGAGATGCAAGGTAACCCATAGGTGGGGAGGAGGGGGCCCGGACGACGAGAATTTAGGCGGTGTTCGGCGGCTCGGCTCCGGCCATGGACGAGGTTGGAGGGCACGGGAGGAGGTGCGGATTGGTCCAGGGGATGCACGGGATGGAGAGAGGGCCAAAGGAGTAGAGAGGGGGCTCGGGGGTGGCCTTAAGTAGCCGACCCGTGGCTCACCGTGGACACGGCGCACGGGTGGCCGCGGCAATGGCTCGGGATGCCAGGAGAGAGGGCGAGGGGCTGTCTATGGCGTCTGTGGGAGTTGAGTGGGGCGCCAGGAAGACAGAGGAGGAGCGGGGCAAGGCTCTGGTGCTCGCCCGTGCGAGGCCATGCATTGGCCGAGCCGGGCGGCTTTGGGCAGGCGCCGCAGGAGGTGAGAGAGAGGGAGAGACGAGGGTGCCTGCACGGTGGTATGTTGCGAACGTCGAGGCACCTCGACTGGCGCTAGGGGGAGGCTCGAGGTGGTCAGGGGATGCGGCGTCAACGGTCGCCTGCTCTGCCTCGCGCTCCAGAGCACGTCTTTGTCCGGCATCCGCGGCTTTTCCGCGCGCACTCACGCGTCCACTTGTGTCTGGAAGCTGCAGGGGAGAGTAAACAATGGGAAAGTGGCATTGGATGCTCTGGAACTTGCCTGGAGTGGGAGAGAGATGAGAAAGGGAGGGGAAAGTGGTTGTCCAGAGAGGAAAATTGGGTCTCTGCCCCCCTTAATCATTGATCCTTGGGCAGCCAAGCATGAAGGAGGTAGAGGAGGAGCAGATGAGGCTGTGGGAAAAAGTTGAGCTCATGGAGATTAGTGGAAATTGCCAAAACATGCATTTTAAATTTCTGCCAAAAGGTGTTTGATGGTGTTTTGGGAAAGCAGATGATTTCCATTTGCCATGAGACTCCACAGGGTGAAATGTCACATATAATTAGGGCCTTCCACCAATTTTGAGCTCATTTGGGCAAAGTAGCCAATGCAACTTTGAAAGTGCAACTATCCCTAGGTGGTTTTGGTAATTCATAACAACATATAGCTCATTGAGCTAATGCTATTCCAAGATGATTATTTCAGGAAAGCTCAATGATTGGCATGGCATGGATGTGAAAATGGAACCCTCAAAATGCTAAGGAAAAAGGATTGGCTCAAGCTCAAAAGCTCAAGACTCTTCATTTTATATTTTAGTGATCCAAGATCACATTGAGTCTTTAGGAAAAGCCAATACTATTAAGGAGGGATGAGGTGTTGCTTAATGAGCCTCTTGCTTCATGTGCTTAGTGATATGCTCCAAAACCCTCAACTACTTTCCCATATCCACATATGACCTAAACCCTAAGCCAAACTCGGTCCTACCGATTCTTCCTATCCGGCGCCACCGAGTTTCACTTGTCATTAGCCACTGCCAAACCCTAGAAATTCGGTCCTACCGATAAGGATCTCGGTCTCACCGAGATGCGGTTGCAAACTCTCTGTTTCCCTTCCGTAACTTTTCGGTCTCACCGAAAGAGCGAATCGGTCCCACCGAGATTGCAATGTAAACTCAGTGTTTCCCCTTTGTAACTTTTCGGTCTCACCGAGTTCCACTCGGTCTCACCGAAAGAGCAAATCGGTCCCACCGAATTTACCTGACCAACTCTCTGGTTAGCTAATTACCAAATTCGGTCTCACCGAGTTTGTGTAATCGGTCTCACCGAGATTACGTTATGCCCAAACCCTAACCACATCGGTCCTACCGAGTTGCATGTCAGTCCCACCAAAAATCTCTAACGGTCACTAGGTTTACATTTTCGGTCCGACCGAGTTTATTGATTCGGTCCCACCGAGATTGGAAAATTGTGTGTAACGGTTGGATTTTGTGTGGAGGCTATATATACCCCTCCACCTCCTTCGCATTCGATGAGAGAGCCATCAGAACACACACACCATTCCAATTCATATGTTCTGAGAGAGAACCACCTACTCATGTGTTGAGACCAAGACATTCCATTCCTATCATATGAATCTTGATCTCTAGCCTTCCCAAGTTGCTTTCCACTCAAATCTTCTTTCCACCAAATCCAAATCCTATGAGAGAGAGTTGAG
The DNA here is from genome assembly GCF_003073215.2 of Triticum urartu. Classification (NCBI taxonomy): domain Eukaryota; kingdom Viridiplantae; phylum Streptophyta; class Magnoliopsida; order Poales; family Poaceae; genus Triticum; species Triticum urartu. Next base: position 305,925,851 of record NC_053027.1, read on the forward strand.
TGTTGGGGAGACTATCATTTGAAGCACAAGAGCAAGGAGTTCATTACCTACACACCATTTGTTACTTCTTGGAGAGTGGTGTCTCCTAGATTGGCTAGGTGTCACTTGGGAGCCTCCGACAAGATTGTGGAGTTGAACCAAGGAGTTTGTAAGGGCAAGGAGATCGCCTACTTCGTGAAGATCTACCGCTAGTGAGGCAAGTCCTGTGTGGGCGATGGCCATGGTGGGATAGACAAGGTTGCTTCTTCGTGGACCCTTTGTGGGTGGTTGCTTCTTCATGGACCCTTCGTGGGTGGAGCCATGTGTGGACTCACGCAACCGTTACCCTTGGGTGGAGCCCTGTGTGGACTCGCGCAACCGTTACCCTTCGTGGGTTGAAGTCTCCATCAACGTGGATGTAGGATAGCACCACCTATCCGAACCACGGGAAAAACATCCGTGTCTCCAATTGCGTTTGATTTCTCCAAACCCTTCCCTTTACATTCTTGCAAGTTGCATGCTTTACTTTCCGCTGCCAATATACTCTTTGCATGCTTGCTTGAATTGTGCGATGATTGCTTGACTTGTCCTAAAATAGCTAAAATCTGCCAAGAACTAAAATTGGGAAAAGGTTAAGCTTTTATTTTGTCAAGTAGTCTAATCACCCCCCCTCTAGACATACTTTCGATCCTACAAGTGGTATCAGAGCTTTGGTCTCCATTTGCTTTGATCTCCATAGCTTTTGGTGGTCATAGCCTTGGTTTCACAACCTAGGAGAGTATGGCGTCTAGCGAGGGAAATTATCACCGTAGAGGTCCTTACTTTGATGGTACTAATTTTGCTAGTTGGAAGCATAAAATGAAAATGCATATTCTTGGACATAACCCCGCCGTTTGGGCTATTGTGTGTGTTGGTTTGCAAGGTGACTTCTTTGATGGGAGAGAACCAAACCGTGAAGCTACCGCGGATGAGTTGAAGATGTTGCAATACAATGCTCAAGCTTGTGATATTCTCTTCAACGGATTGTGCCCCGAAGAATTCAACAAAATCAGCCGTCTTGAGAATGCAAAGGAAATTTGGGACACTTTGATTGATATGCACGAAGGTACCGACTCCGTCAAGGAATCCAAGTTGGATGTGCTTCAAAGCCAACTTGATAAGTTCAAGATGAAGGATGGTGAAGGTGTCGCTGAAATGTACTCTAGGCTTGCTCTCATCACAAATGAGATTGCCGGCTTAGGAAGTGAAGAGATGACCGATAGATTCATCATCAAGAAAATTCTAAGAGCCTTGGATGGAAAATATGACACCGTGTGCACATTGATCCAAATGATGCCCAATTACAAAGATCTCAAGCCAACGGAGATGATTGGAAGAATTGTTGCTCATGAGATGTCACTTAAGGATAAAGAGGAACTTCACAACAAATCAAGTGGTGCCTATAAAGCCTCATGTGAAGCCCCTACATCATCAAGTGAGAAACAAGACTTCAATGAAGAATTGAGCTTAATGGTGAAGAACTTCAACAAGTTCTACAAGAGTAGAAGCAAAGATAGAAGCTCCAAGTCAAGGTCCTACAATGACAAAAGATCTTCTAGTCGAGAGCGAAACTGCTACAATTGTGGAAGACCCGGACACTATTCCAATGAGTGTACGGCTCCCTACAAGAGAAGAGAAGATTCTCCAAAAATAAGAAGCAAAGGATCACCACCAAGAGAGAGAAGGAGTAGAGATGATCGTTATGAACGAAGATACTCACGGAGAAGCAAGGATTCGGAAAGGAAGGAAAAATCATCAAGGAGCTATACAAGACGAAGACATCAAGCTCATGTTGGTGAATGGGTATCCGGCTCCGACTCCGACAGCCACTCCGAGAGAAGTTATCACTCCGACTCTGAAGATACTCTAGATGAAGGTGTTGCCGGTCTAGCACTTATGTCAACCAACTCCTACGACATATTTGACTCACCAAATGAAGGAATTGGAAGATGCTTCATGGCCAAAGGTCCTAAGGTAACACACCCCGAGTATGTTGATTTCAATAGTGATGAAGATGACTTGTTAGGTGATGATTTGCTTGGTGACAACTCTAGTGATGAATATTATGATGAAAGACAAATTAATCATGCTAATCAAGATAAAACGAATGACAATGATAAGGAGAAGATTGAGGCTCTAACTAAAGAACTAAACACTCTTAAGTTAGCTCATGAAATTATCTTCGAAGATCATCGAGAACTTTTAAGAGCTCATGAGAAATTACGCTTTGAGAAGCTCAATCTTGAGCAAGAGCATGAGTTCTTAAAAGCAATCAATGATGATCTCCGCAAGAAAAGTTCTTCTTACATTGCCAAGCGTTTACTCTTATCTACTTACATGCCTCAAGTCAAGTCTAGTAACAAGAAAGATTCTTCCTCTAGTAGTAACAATGATCATGCTAAATCCAATATTGTTGCTTCTAGTAGTTCACTTGATTCCACTAATGATTCTCTTAGCCAAGTTACACTTGAGCAAGAAAATAGCTTATTGAAGGGAATTATAGAGAAAGGAGTGTACAAAAGCCTTGCCGGGAGTAAGCAATTCGAGGAAATTGTGCGCAAGCAAGGAACGCACCGGAAGAATCAAGGTGTTGGTTTTGAACGAAAGTTCAATGCCAATGGAGTTGAGTGGGAAGAAGATCAATACCCCAAGACAAAGTTTGTCCCTCAACAAGAGAAGTATGATGCTTCTTTCAAGGGGACACAAGCTCAAGATGATCTTCCACCACAAGACTACAAGCAAAAAGGGAAGGACAAGCTTCAAGAGGAAATTGATGCATTTGAAGAAGCTCCTAAGACCTTAGTCAAGTGGATTCCCAAGACTACTTCAAGTTCCACTTCATCAAGTACGACTACAACTCCAAGGATTCCCATCAAGATGGTGTGGATCCAAAAGAAGAAGAACTAGAGAGTTCTTGAGGGTGACTCCGCCAACATACTTCACTCTTATCATTTTGGCAAGAACAACTGCAATCAACTTCCACATCTTGCACTAGTTCAAGGAGTCACAAACCCTCTTGTTGGTAAGACAAGGGACAAGGTAGCCTAAAAGTTTTCATGGACATCATCTTGTGTGTGCATCACTCTATGTCTATGGATATCCTTGTTTGTTCCTTGTGGTACTAACCCATGTAGGTATTGAAAGTGCAATTCACTCAAATGGATAGCTCCAAGAGATCTACATCAACATTGAGCATCCACATCTTTAATATCTACATGAAGTCATCATCGACAAAACCCAAGGTTAGTTCATCCCTGTTAGGGGGGATATCACATCTAGGGGGAGCTTTACTCTAAGACTTGAGCTAAAGCAACTCTAAAGATGTGAACAAAACAATGCTTTATGTAAAAGTGGTAACCCCACTTGAGCTTAAACGATGAGTATGACCTATGATCAAGTGCTCTCACTTGACTCCTAAGTCAATATACTCATATATAGATGACCTAGTCATCGCAAATTGCTTGATAGATGCTAGAATTGGTTGTGCATGCCTTGCCACATATTTCATTTGCCATCTTATTGTGTGAGCATGCTGGTTGCATATTTTACTCATTCGAGGACATCCATTTGATGTTTTGATTGTTCGGCTTTATTTCTTTTTGCCAAGTGGATGGACAAGAATGCCTAAGAACCTCCTCTAGCTATCTATGCTTTTCTCGTCTCAAATTCTATTCATGCTGCATCACAAAATTTGATCAAGTCAGATTCGAACCACTCTGTGTGAGGAGCGCTCGGAGTCCCCGATTCGTCATAGACTTAAACTTCCAAAACCTCTTTATGATTCTCGGTCTGACCGATACCCCACTTTCGGTTCTACCGAGATCATTAAGTTGATCTAGGTTTTCAATCTCGGTGCAACCGATTTGAACATTTCGGTCACACCGAGTTTCAGTAACGGCACGCAGTTATGAATCTCGGTGCCACCGAGTTGTTCCACTCGGTCACACCGATAGGGTCGGGCTATATATAGTCACGGGCAAAATATTGGAAATTTCTCCGAACTCCTTCGCCCGCGCGATAGCCTGCTCTGCCCTCGTGGTCTCCGGATCATCTTCTCGCCGCCAGCCGCCTGCAGTAGCTGGTCTCCGTCGCCGTCAACGGGAATTCTGCCCCGCCGTTGCCGCCGTAGCAAGTCCCCGCCGAACTAGGGTATGGACTTGATCTTTGTGCTATTCTCCAATCTGATTCCTAGCACATTGTGTTCTTCATGATTCTTGCCACGATTGAAACACTCCTATCCAGTCAAAACGCCCGTAGATTAGCTTTGATTCGAAAATTCTAGGTTTAGGTTTCCGCCGAAACCATCTCGGACCCATCGAGTTAAAAAACTCGGTCCCACCGATTTGGCTTATGCCATTGCACAAGTGAGACTCGGTCTGACCGAGAATTACTTATCGGTGTGACCGATTTTGGAACTCTATGAAACCCTAGCAGTCTCGGTGCCACCGAACTGTGACTCGGTCCAACCGAGTTCACTAGTTTAGGTTCCAGAACTGCTTCGGTATCACCGAGTTTGAAAATCGATAGATCCGAGATGATTTCAGTGGGAAACTAAAACTAAGTTTTTGGATCATTATTTTTGCAAAAATCTCTGCATTTTGTGATGCTCATCCTTTCTACCTCATCTATAATCTGTTCACAGGGTCAGCAGTCAGAGCTTGTAGCATGTCAGACCAGAGTGATAGCCAGAACATGTCAGAGCAGCAGGTGCACGTGAGTGAGGGCACTAGTCCCTCCAGCTCTTCTGATGAAGGCATCAGGAGCACCCCTAGCAACTTGCCAAAGGTTGCCACGAGACAGAGGAAAAAGAGGACTTCAGATTCCGAAGATGAGTACTATGTGGAAGAGGAAGAGGCCACTTCCAAGAGAGTTGAGCCAGCTCAAGGCACTAAGCCAGGCCTGAAAATCAAAAGGCCAGCAGGCAGGCAGCCAATGTCAAAGGCCAGAATGTCAACTGAGAAGCCCATAGAGTCAGTTGCAGCTGAGAGCAAGAAAATAAAGGAAAGGGTGAAGAAGACTGTGGCTAGAGTGCTTGGCAAAGCTTCCATCATGGAAGAGGAAGAATAAGAAGAGGTAGCTGCACCAGCACCCAAGGCACCCAAGCTAATGGGAGATGCCATAAAATCAGGGGGAGCTGCTTCCAAGGCCAAGCCAGCTCCAAAGCCAAAGCCAAAGAGGAACACAAGAAGCATCCCTGCAGCTGAGAAGAACAAGGCCCCAGTGCCTGAAACTGTTGCTGAAGAAGAGGATGAAGAGCAAGTTCTGAGAAAGCTCAAGCCCAAGATCCCAGACCACAACGATGCTCATCCTGTGGCTGAGACATGAAGCTTAGGAGGGATTCAGGGCTAAGGAAGTGGAGAGAAGCAGACCCGTATGCTTCAAGGAGAAGGACAGGAGTTGACTACAGGTTTCACACCAAGGAGCAGCAGGATTTTTATGAGACAGTGCTGCTAGATAAGAAGCCCATTGTCTGTGATATGCAATGGGTTGATTGGACATACATCAAGGACAATGAGGAGCACTATCCTGGAGCGCAAGACAGCTTCATAGCTTGTGGAGTAGCTGACTTTGTTGGGCAGAAGCTCACAAAGTGGAACGAGGAACTTATCATGCAGTTCTACTCCACGGCTCACTTTTATCCAGATGGGAGGATCACATGGATGTCTGAGGGTACGAGGTACCAATCCACTGTTGAGGAATGGGCAAAGTTGATCAATGCCCCAGAGGAGCATGATGATGACATATATGCCAAGAAGAAGATGGACCGCAACTCAATGTCAAATATGTACAAGGAGATCCCAAATGAAGCACTTGATACTTTCAAGTTTGGCTCAGTACATTACCTTCTGTCAGGGCTCCCGACTATCAATTGGATCTTGACGCACACCTTACTGCCCAAGTCTAGAGATCACAAGATGATCAGAGGCCATGCTATCAACTTGCTACATGTGTTTGATGTGCCTTAGAAGTTCAAGGTGATGAGCCTAATAGTGGAAACAATCAAGAGGACTGCAGCAGACCAGAAGAGGAGCTGCGGATATGCCCCTCAAATTCAGGAGCTCATCAACTCCAAGATGGGCACGGGCATATACTTATTGGACAAGGAACATTTGCCCATCCGTCCAGATTTTGAGAACAATGAAGTTGTAATGACTGAGAACGAGCCATCGTCTGCACAAGATTACGCAAAGAAGGAGAAGGCAAGGAAGGAGAAAGCTGCCAAGATGCCAACTCAAGAGGAGGCATATGAGTATTTCTTGAAGACTAAACAAGAGCAGCTTGGTTACTTGATTGCATCCACGCTGAGGATTGAGCAAAGTCTGGCCACCCTCACTCAGAATCAGCAGAGCCTAGAGAGAATCATGGAACAGAAGTTCTATGACTTGGATGTCAAAGTAACGGAAGTTCAGTCTGCAGTAGAGCAGCTCCAGGAGGACATGCAGGAGAGGAGAGGCAAGACTACTACTCATGCCTTTGCCAGAGTGCCAAGAGGTCTGAGGTCGTCTGCCGTGCCAGTTGCTGACACAAGAGCCACCACCTCAGCACCAGCCACAGCCTCAGTTCCACCAGCTCCAACATCTACTTCAGCTCCAACTCCAGCGTCTACTTCAGCATCTACCGAAGCCTTCGTCCTTGGAGTGATCCGGACTCCACCACCACCTGAAGATCTAGCCTGAGCGTCGATCTAGTACTATGCATTTTCTAGGAACTTTTTAGTAACTTGTTGCCAAAGGGGGAGAAAAATGTATAGATCATAGGCTTCGAGAGAGAGAGTGTTGCTTTTCTCTCTTGCTTTATCTGGTGGTTTTTCGAACTTGTTTGCTTTTGAGTGTTTGAGATACTACGTCATTATTTGTTTAATGCTATAATCTTATCTATCTTATGTGATCATTCACTATTCTTGGTGATGAGTGCATGTATTTCATTCTTATCATTTTAAGCGCTCCACCAAGATGTATGTGACATGGAAGAGTAACCCATGACTCTAACTCCTTGTGCATTTGCAGTCCAAAGCAAATTTTAAATATGCACAAATTTAGGGGGAGCTCTTACTTATCACATACTTCTCAAAGCGATGATATATTTCATGTTTATTATCATTTGTCGAAGCTTTGATCTATATGTTGTCATCAATTACCAAGAAGGGGGAGATTGAAATTGCAACTATCCCTAGGTGGTTTTGGTAATTCATTACAACATATAGCTCATTGAGCTAATGCTATTCCAAGATGATTATTTCAGGAAAGCTCAATGATTGGCATGGCATGGATGTGAAAGTGGAACCCTCAAAATGCTAAGGAAAAAGGATTGGCTCAAGCTCAAAAGCTCAAGACTCTTCATTTTATATTTTAGTGATCCAAGATCACATTGAGTCTTTAGGAAAAGCCAATACTATTAAGGAGGGATGAGGTGTTGCTTAATGAGCCTCTTGCTTCATGTGCTTAGTGATATGCTCCAAAACCCTCAACTACTTTCCCATATCCACATATGACCTAAACCCTAAGCCAAACTCGGTCCTACCGATTCTTCCTATCCGGCGCCACCGAGTTTCACTTGTCATTAGCCACTGCCAAACCCTAGAAATTCGGTCCTACCGATAAGGATCTCGGTCTCACCGAGATGCGGTTGCAAACTCTCTGTTTCCCTTCCGTAACTTTTCGGTCTCACCGAAAGAGCGAATCGGTCCCACCGAGATTGCAATGTAAACTCAGTGTTTCCCCTTTGTAACTTTTCGGTCTCACCGAGTTCCACTCGGTCTCACCGAAAGAGCAAATCGGTCCCACCGAGTTTACCTGACCAACTCTCTGGTTAGCTAATTACCAAATTCGGTCTCACCGAGTTTGTGTAATCGGTCTCACCGAGATTACGTTATGCCCAAACCCTAACCACATCGGTCCTACCGAGTTGCATGTCAGTCCCACCGAAAATCTCTAACGGTCACTAGGTTTACATTTTCGGTCCGACCGAGTTTATTGATTCGGTCCCACCGAGATTGGAAAACTGTGTGTAACGGTTGGATTTTGTGTGGAGGCTATATATACCCCTCCACCTCCTTCTCATTCGATGAGAGAGCCATCAGAACACACACACCATTCCAATTCATATGTTCTGAGAGAGAACCACCTACTCATGTGTTGAGACCAAGACATTCCATTCCTATCATATGAATCTTGATCTCTAGCCTTCCCAAGTTGCTTTCCACTCAAATCTTCTTTCCACCAAACCCAAATCCTATGAGAGACAGTTGAGTGTTGGGGAGACTATCATTTGAAGCACAAGAGCAAGGAGTTCATTACCTACACACCATTTGTTACTTCTTGGAGAGTGGTGTCTCCTAGATTGGCTAGGTGTCACTTGGGAGCCTCCGACAAGATTGTGGAGTTGAACCAAGGAGTTTGTAAGGGCAAGGAGATCGCCTACTTCGTGAAGATCTACCGCTAGTG